>NW_021319694.1:2230218-2236476 GCF_001605985.2 Dendrobium catenatum | reverse complement strand
TGGTTAACACCCAGTGGTCCAAAAATAGATTAAACTTTGATGAGATTGATGCAAAGCTAATAGCATTAGATACAATAAAGCCCATCTCGATCTCCTAACCATCATGTATAAGTTTATTTCTACTCTTCCATGAATAAAATACCAAAGAGTAATACAAACTTGCAATGAAAGGATTAACTTTCGCTAACCTTCCCAATTTATCCAAACAATCCAGCAAGGAAGAAAAAATACGAATAAGAATTCCCCATTTATTCACCAAGGCAATAGCTTGAATTAGCTTGGAACATTTGTCTGCAACATGCTCAACATCTTCTATCGCCACACAACCTCTCGGACAATGATTATAATTCAGCAATCTCCTGTACATCAAGGGGTTTGTAGTAGGAATTGTATTCTTCAAAGGAAGTCACCAGAAACAGTCAATCCGAGGTTGCAGTTTCATATTCTTCAACCACTTCCAATTGTGAAAATTATCTAGATATTCCATGTTCGAACACAAAGGCCATACCATCAATTGTTCTACAAGAGAAGTTGGTTATAAGTTCCAGTTTATCATACAAAAGCTCTAAGTAAATCTTGATCTAAAACCCAAATATCATTTAATATGTTAACTGAATTACCTGAAGCAATCCTCCATCTCACAATTGGCCTAAGAGCTTTAGTACCAATAAGCAATATATTTCAAGTTGAAGAAGTATTAGTCCTGGGTATAGCACACCAGATGTCTTTGCCATACTTAGTAGATAAAGAGTTATTAAGAATAGAAATTGGATTGTTGAGAAAATTCCAAGCAAATTTTTCTTTCAAAGGTCCAACTATAGAAACGGTTGAGTGAATTCCATGACCTCCAGCATACATAGGTTTGCAAAGTTTCTTCCAAGTAACATAGTGTAAACCACGACGTCCATCTTTTTTATTCCATATGAATCCCTACACATCTTATCAAATTCTCTCAAAACGCTCAAAGGAACTAAAGAATGGGACAAGTAGAACAATGGAATGGAAATAATCACTAATTTAACAAGCACCAATCTTCCTTCTAGGGAGTTGAACTTATTCCCCCACACCTCCAATTATAAAGCAGATTTCTCCAAAAGATTGAACAAGTCTGAAGAAATCAATCTCCTCAATGCAATTTTGATACCCAAGTATTACATCTCCTTCACCTCATTAAAACCCATTAACTTGGAAATAGCACTTCTCGTGTTCCGTTCCACTGATTTGCCAAATAAAATGGATGACTTCTGAATGTTAACCTACGGGTCAGTCCAACAGTAGTAAACTGAAATAATTTTCTTAATTTTCTCAAAGTACCCAAGCTTGGCTTTCGAGAACATAAGAATATCGTCAGCAAATAGTAATTGAGTAACCTTAGGAGCAATAGGTACAACTTTTAAGCCCAAATTCCTTCCCTTAAGTAAAAAATTATTATTCAAAAGCTGATAACATATGATGATCAAATAAGGCGATAATGGACATCCCTGTCTAAAACCATTTCTTTTCTTAATAACCTTTGAACCAATCCCATTAACTTGGACCGAGAACAAAGGGTTAATAACACGCTCCATCAAAAGGTTAGAAAATTTCAATGGGAAACCATAATAATCCAAAACATGCCTAAGAGAATCCCAAGCCATGTTATCATATGCTTGTTCCATGTACACTTTAATTGCAACCAAACTTTTTTTAGATTTAGAAATTCTAAATTTATAAAACATTTCTTGGGCAAGAAGAGATTCGATGAAGTCCTCCCTTTGATAAAAGCTACTTGAACATCAGAAACCAAACAATGAATAACCTTTAATAATATATTCAAAAGAACCTTGGCAACAATCTTATAAATAGACATGCAAAGACTAATAGGATGAAAGTTGGAAGGAACTAAAGGATTACTGATTTTAGGAATAAGAATTATAAGAGTCTCCTTCCAATTAGAGCATATCTTACCCGAAGATAAGAAGGGAAGAATAGCATTCCAAACATCTGTATTAATCATCTTCCAAAAAGCTTTGATGAACGAATAAGAAATACCATCAAAACCATGAGAAATATTCCTACCAAGATTTTTAACCACAAACTCCACTTCTTCAAAAAAGAAATCAGCATTAAGGATATCACAATCCCCTTGACTTAATAAGTTCGGATTAGATGTCCAACCCCTCAAAATAATCTTTACATCTCCACTTGTTCCTAAAGAAGTTTAAAAAGATATACTTGATAGCCACTGAATCCTCCACAAGAGTGCCATCACCATTCTTCACTTGATTGATAAATTTACCATTCCTTCTTCCATTAGTAGAAGTATGTAAAAAGTTTGAATTTGTGTCGCCTTCACCTAACCATCTTGCCTTTACTCTTTGTCTCCACCAAGTATTCAATCGGGCAAGCGTGTTGTTCAAATCATTTATCTTAGACCTAAGTAATAGAAGCTTAACCTCTAAAAAACTTAGACTAGTCGATTCCTCCAACTAATGTTCTTCAATTTCCCTCTTAAGCTTTTCTTTCAGATCAACCAAATTCTTATGTTTAGATTTGCTCAAAAAATGCAAGGATTTCATAACCCTGAAAAATTTTTTATTAAAGAATTCCATAACATCACCACAAGCCAGTTTATTCCATGATTTACTCACCACCGTAGCTACAGCTAGATAAGATAACCATACATCTTCAAATCTAAGAAATCTGTTGCTACAATAACTTTGGTTGAAATTTTTCAAAACAATAGGGCAATGGTCAGAAGCAACCCTAGCCAAGTGCCTAATCGAAGCTTGATGAACCATTTCTAATGCCTTGTAATTCAATAAACATCTATCAAGTCTTTCAAGAATACGAGCGTTACCATTTTTATTATTGCACCAAGTATACTTTGGTCCAAGAATCCCAACATCATGAAGATCATTATTATTCATAAAAGCTTTCATCTCAAGAAGCCCTTGGGAAAAAGAGAACTTCTTACCACCCTTTTTATCATCTTTAGGCAGCATGCAATTAAAATCTCCCCTTACCACAGAAGGCACCTCCAACCTCGAGTGCAGCTCCAAACAATCCCACAACTTTCTTCTTCCATACAAGTCCTTTTTACCATAAACAATAGATACCACCCATAAACCTTTGTTTAGAATCTTCAGCTCCCCAACAACACATTGAGAAGACCTTTCCAACAAAAAAAAGTAGGCCAAATCAGTCCTCCAAATTACCAAGATACATCTAGACATCCCATTAGAAGGGAAGAGAAACAAATCCCAACCAACTCCCACGAATTTATCAAATTCACATCTACTAATAGATGAAATTTAAGTTTCAACTATACCAACAAATAAAACATCCCACTCTTTAACAAATTCCTTCAAATACAAAGAGGCTTCTTTCTTATTAGCCCCCCTACAGTTCCAAAAAGCTAAGGAACTCATTTCCTCATAAAAGGGGAAGGACCCCTCTCCTTTTCTTATTCAAATTCACCTTATTTTTCCTAGAAGATGGGTTCAAAGGTCCAAGAGACCTAAGCTCTTTAAGAAGTTTGGGTTTATACACACCAGACACAACATTACCCAAACCACCAAAACCTTCATCCTTGGTATCCATAGTAACTTCTTTATTGAAAACTGTCAAAGAAGGCTCCTTTGGCTTTTTGATTAAAGCCTCAGAATCCACCAATTCACCTTATTCTACATCAATTCTAACAGAATCACCAGCTCTATCCAAATTCTCCTCCTCCCCACACAAGACATTCAATAATTCAAAGCAATTACCTTTATTGGAATTTGACTTTGGAGAAGAGTACAGTTCTTTACCAGTAACTAAAGATAAATCATCCTGAGTAGAAACCTCTGTAGATATCTTCCATTTTTCACTATTCTCCTTGCAGATTTGATTAGCATCATCTTGAACCTCTATCCCATTCAAAGGCAATTCCGTCCCCATAGTATTTTGAGCTTTGTCCATTTTAGAAGACAAAACTTCATGTACACGAGCTTTAAAGGCAGCTTTAGGTATAAAACCTTTCTTCGAAGATAACACATTCCTTCTCTTATTTCTTTTGTTATTAACCAGTATCCAAGGCCCATAAGCAGACTCCTTCTTGATAACCTTTGGTTGAGCTTCATCAACATATTTACCATGGACAGGTGCCTTTTTCGCACCATCATTACCTCCTTCCATCACATTCAAACTGCAAGCGTCAATCAAATGCCCAATCCTTCCACATTTGAAACAAAAGGATGAGATTTTTTCATACTCCACCTTTTGAAACAATCTTCCATTCACTCCATCCACCCCAAACTGCTAGTGGAAGTTGTTTATCAAGCTCAACTCGGACGCAGATTCTGGCAAATTCCCTTCTTCCCTATTGGAACATATCGCCATCTATCAAAAGAGGTATTCCAATTAGAGAAGCTATTCTCAACACATTAATCTCATCCTAGCAATAAAGTGGAAGGTTGGGCATCCTAATCTAGAAAGGAGAAGACAACCCCTTTAAAGAATCAGGAGAGAAATTAGGATTCCACTTATCAAGTCCAACGATATGACCGTTCACAAACCAAGGCCCACCAGATAAGACGTTTTATATAGATTCATTAGTAAAAAAAGAACATAAGACCCATCCTGAGCTAAGAAAAGTCATATGGAACTTCCCAAATTGCGACCATTGGCATCTCAATTCTTCTGCATTAACTTGTATAGGGATATATCTACCGAAGACCTTCACAACAACAGAGTACTGAAGCTTCTTCAAATTGGGTTTAACATTAGGTTCATACAACTTAACTGCAGAACCATCCTCCGTGAGAACAGACTCATTTTTTAACATATTAACCTTAATATAAGGTCGCTTAGACCAAGGATTGCCAGGACGATGATCATTCATTTCTTGAACACCGATTTGAATTCCCTCTGAAGCATCAAGACCTTGACCATTCTCTAAAGCAATATCACAAACAGTTTGTGGATCATCACATTTACTTTGAACAGACGGAACTCTCTCCGATATGGAAATAGACTTAGAATTTGAAAACCTATTAATGAAGAGCTTCATATTTTAAGAAGATGGCTCAAAATTTTTTATTTTGGAAACGCCAAGCGGAGTATTAGCCTTGAACTCTTCCACAATTTTCTTGCCTTTACCAATAACTGGTGGAGAGGATTTAACTTCAACACCACTTGATTCTCTGATAACCAGAGGTGCATTGCAACGATTTAACTTCAGAGAAATCACGGATTGAGGTGAGACAGCTGGACCAGAAATGCCATGAGAGGCAAGCGACCAACAATTAGTAGGGTTCCGGCCACCAGAGTTGGCCAGTGGCCGGTCTTCCATCTCTAGCAGAAAACTTGCCAACAGATAGACAAAGAAAAATTTGAAAAAAACTAAATAAAATACTGGGAGCTTCTCTCTCTAGCGTTCTCTCTTCAACGCTGATTCAAGTGTATTCCATAGAGAAAGTTATATTGTGAAAATTTAACATATATAAAGTTATTCTCATTTTTACACTACAAACTTAAAGTTTTAATAAAGAAAATTCCAAAATTTTAATATTGTTAAAAAAACTAAGATAAATAGAGTGTAACTTACATTAATTTGGAACTTAAATTAAATAAAGCGGAAGCAATATAAGAAAAGAACACATCGGATTTATAGTGGTTCGTTCAAACCTTGACCTACGTCCACTCCTTGGGGGCACTCTCCAAGTATTGCACTACAAAAGTGTCTCTCCTTTAGCCCCCACAGCTAGGCGGAGAAGCCCTTACAAAATCACTTCCACCTTCCCCGGTGCGGCAGGGTCGCCGGGTCCTTTGACACCAAAGAGATCTTCTTCTTTGGTGAACTTCCCTCGAGATAAGCCTTGAATCCGACAGTATTCAGGTGCGAGCTTTCCAGAGCAACCGTGTGGATCCCCCACCACCCTCCTTTGAGTCCCCCCTCACAGGATCTTCTCCCTTTCTCAAACTCCACCCTTTCCTCACTCCCTTTCAAGATTTCTCTTCAAGTTGTTGCAAATCTATTTTTATGACTTATATTTTGATGATTGACAAACACTATTGATTCTCTTGGACTGTCTATTATTTCTAACTTTTCAGCAATAGACGATCGGACGAACTAATGAAGCCAGTTCAAGATTGCGTAGGTTTAGGGTTGAGTCAGTCTGTACTTTGTTTTTTCTCTTCTTGAGTCTATTTGTAATGGTCAAAGAGACTGATGCCAAGTAACCCTACACACACACACTTGAGAGACTTAGAATTTCTATTTTTACTCATATTGGC
>NW_021319694.1:2119163-2222433 GCF_001605985.2 Dendrobium catenatum | reverse complement strand
AACATTTTGAACAACCTTTTTGCTGCTGCCTTGACCTGAGAAGGCCTTGAGGAGAGAAAGAGAGAGAGGGAGAGAGAGAGGATCTTGTGAGGGGATTCACAAGGGTTGCTTCAAGGATCGCTCTGCTTCTTCTTCGTCTAGAGTTTCTCATCCATGGAAGGGTCGGTAGAGGTAAGGAGTCAGCATCTGGTTGTGGTTCTCTGCCAGCTTCAGGAGGAAGTAAAAGTAAATAGGTTCTCTGCCTTGCCAGAGTGGCAAAAAGGAGGTTCTCTGTAAAGGCTTCTCCGCCTAGCTGTGGGGGCTAAAGGAGAGTTACGTTTGTAGTGCAATACTCGGAGGGCGCCTCCGAGGAGTGGACGTAGGTCGAGTTGACCGAACCACTATAGATTTCTGTGTTCTTGTTTCTTGCTTCCGCACTTTAATTTCCGCATTTATTTTTCTTATGGTGTGATTTTGGTTTATGTGATTTTTGTTCTTTGTGAAAAGAATTTTTTTTTAAATACCAATTCACCCCCCCTCTTGGTTAGCTTGGGCCGGTTCTATAGGGCTTAACATTCCTAACAAACTTTCACAAGTTTCCCCCACAAGAACGAAGCTACAATTACTGCCAAAGACACTTACAAAGTGCCTTGCCATAGCTTATATAGAAGTTCTCAAAATGAGCTCATTAATTGCAAGTTGCCGACTTTATTGTCCAGGACGATAGACATATAGTCCTGGCCGATTAGTTCAAATATGAGGAAAATCGTTCTAAATATCGCCCTGAAATGAAGCTGGACGATATCTAATCGTCCCGGACAATCTTGCGATCGGCCTGGACGAAATCCCCATTAATTGCTTTTTAAAACTGCCTGAGAAATTTTGGAAAAATTGTCCTAGATAGTCCTGGACAATATTTTATATTCCAGGTCGATACACCAGGCCGATATCCAAAATTAAGAATTTTCTAAGTAGATATGGCGGTAGATTCTTGCTGAATTGAGCCGATCGTCCTGGCCCATACAAAATCGTCCAGGATAATGTGTTTTGCATAAAGATGGTTGCTTTAATGAGTATGCCCTAATTAGGGTTTCTACTTTTGTTAGATCATCCAGGACGATATAAATATCATCCCGGATGATGTTACCAAAAATAGAAATCTTTTAGGGCACAACAAAAAATCTTCCAAGTTATAAAACATCAGATGCCACACCAAATACAATAGACTCAAGAAAGGAAAAAGATTGCAAACTGACAATGACCTAATCTACCCAATCTTGAGCTGGTTCTAGATTACAGTATGATCGTGTGGACCTGAAACGTTAGCACATAAGGCAATCGTAGAGAAATAAGGAATGTTTTCTATCATCAAAATCCTAAACCATAGATCCGTAACAGTGAATATTTCTAACAAAATCTAGATTATGTTTTTGAAAGATCTAGTTATCATTGAGGTAATTGGTGATTCACACAAGATTTGCATTATAAAATTGAGTTTTTGCATTTTTATTTCTATGCATCCCTTATCTATGCCTCTTCCTCTCATTTTATTATAAAGGTTCTTTGAAACTAGCTTACTAATTTTACTGGTTTAGTTAACTCTCCTTAGTTAGTTGGTGGTGATTTTAATACTATTTCTAACCCTTCTTAAAGGATTGGTGGCTCTAAAACTATTTCTCAATATATATAAGATTTTAATAGCATGATGATCAGGTGTAATCTAGTTTATATTGGTTTCTCTGGCATTCCTTTTACTTAATATCATGGAAATATGTGACAATGGTTAGATCGTGTGCTTTTTCATGATTTGTGGCTTAACTCTAGTAATAACACTTTTATAGAGTACTTAAGTAAAACTTTCTCTGATCATTCTCCCTTCTGATTGGTATTAATTCTAGATAGTATGGCTCTGTCCCTAATTTCAAGTTTCAAAATATGTGGTTGTTAGATAACTCCTTCAATGATTTAGTCATAGAGAATTGCGAGGCTCATCTGTATCTTAACAATAATTTTGTTTGTAAGTCTAGATTGTGGTTCAAACTCAAAAGACTTATATATAAACTTATGTTAGTGGTATATAAATGTTTTCAAAACTATTTTTGCTAACATTTTAGTTGCAGAGGAGAATGTTATTTCTTGTGAGCTTAATTGCCAAACTAATCAATCTAATGTCAGTTTTAATAATTTTAAAGAGGCTAAGAATGTTGTTTAACCTTCAAGAGTAGGAGGATATTTACTGGAAACAAAAATCTACTTCTAAACATCTTTTTGAGAGGGATAATAATACTAAGTAGTTTCAATTTTAGGTGAAGAAGATAGACCTAAAAGTTTTATTCATAAAATTGATCTCCATGATGGGACTACTATAGAGGATGAAGAGGGTATAACTAAATCAACTATGGATCATTTTGCTAATATTTTAATAAAAATTTTGAACCTCTCCTTGTTGACTACCCTGACCTTATTCCTTGCATTATCAATG
This sequence comes from Dendrobium catenatum, assembly GCF_001605985.2. Lineage (NCBI taxonomy): Eukaryota > Viridiplantae > Streptophyta > Magnoliopsida > Asparagales > Orchidaceae > Dendrobium > Dendrobium catenatum. Next base: position 2,219,972 of record NW_021319694.1, on the reverse strand, counting down.
AGGTGGATAACAATACTCTTACTTTGTTTCCTTCCTTTGAGGAAGTAAAAAAAAAAAAGATTATTTTTTCTATAAATATTGACTCTGTGGTTGGCCCTCGTTGTTTTACTACTACATTTTTTCAAAAAGCTTGGAAGATTATTTGTGAAATTTTTACTCTGCTATTTTGGATTTCTTTAGTGGTAATCTTATTCCTAAGTTTTTTTTCTAGTACTTCTATTTTGCTTATTCCTAAGAAGGTCACTTCTATTAAGTGGGATGACTTTTGTCCTATTAGTCTGTGTTCTTTTTTAGTAAACTAATTTAAAAAATCTTTATGGATCTTCTATCGCTTTTACTTTCTAAAATTATTTCTCCTTGCCAAAGGGGCTTTGTCAAAGATAGAGCTATTTCTGATAACATTTTATTGGCACAAGAGCTCATTCATAACCTAGATCTGAAAGTGAGAGATGGGAATATTATTTAAAAGTTATATATTGCTAAAGCTTATGATAACATTAACTGGAAATGTTTTATCACATATTACAACTTTTTGGTTTTAACTTTAAATTCATTAGTTTTATTCAAAACTATATCAAAGGTTCCTATTTCTCTATTATTGTTAATGGTAAAAGTAATGGCTTTTTAAATCTTCTCAAGGCATCGGACAATGGGACCCTATTTCCCCTAATCTTTTTATTATTGCACCTGAATATCTTTCTAGAGGTCTTACCCTCGATGATAACCACCCTAACCTTTACTATAAAACATTAGGTGGTATGTCTATCTCTCATTTATGTTTTGCTTATGATGTTATTATTTTTTCAAATGGTTTTGTTTATATGGTTAGTATCCTTATCCATTTCTTGCAAATTTAAATTGTTGAGTTGTTTAACTCTTAATAAAACTAAGTGTTTTTTTATCACCTCTAAGAATTTGACTGTTGATCACATTAATGTTATTAACAGTATTTCTAGTTTTTGGAACGTTTTCTTCCTTTAAAATACCTGGTTGTCCCTTTTTTCAAAGGTCATAAGAGATCCTTCCTTTTTGATGTTCTAATTATTGCTTTTTTTTTTTTTTTGAAGACTTGCAACAATTGCATTAAGAGAAAAAAGTAAAGCTAATTACACTTGAAAATAATGAAAAGCATCACATTCCTCCTTGATAGCAAATAAAAGCATGGAAGGAATGCTACTAAAAGTAAAGCTATCAAAGAAAAAGCTCCTACTACTAGCCATGGTAGCACATAGGTTGGCCACCTTATTACAATTTCTATGAACATGATTAAAAACCACTTTATGAAAGTCATTGACAAAGAGAATCTCCTCTAATGGCCATCTGTCCACAATCTGATTATTCTTCTTGAATGAATCTTGAATGAATCTAATAACATTGAGATTATCACTCTCAATAATCACCCCTTTGTACTCAAGCATCCAACTTCTAATATAGTCTTTGACCGTGAGAACAGCCTCCATTTTAAGTTTGGTTATGTACCAATGAATCTTCTTCTCCCCAAAAGCAAGAATAAACCTGTTGAGTCTAGTAAATAGGTTGTTAGACCTAAGTTAATGTCCCAAGGCTACCAAGAGGGGGGGGTGGCTAAAATCTTACAGAGAGAAAATCGTCATGTATGATAATTTAATTTCGTTTGGACAAAAATCTTACAGAGACCAGATCGTCCTAGACGATATTTAATTTCGTCTAGACGAAAATCTTACAGAGAGCAAATCGTCCCGTACTATTTTTAATTTCGTCCAGGACGAATAGGACTTATAAAATTTTTCAAGCCAGTTCCTATTCGTTCCATGTGATCTTAATAGGAGATAATTGTCTGATCGTACCGTACGAACTGATATCGTCCCGTACGATCAGTATAAATTTTATATGATCTCCTTATGTGTGTGTGTATATTTTTATTCACTCAATTACAATCACTTCCTCTCAATTTAAATGATAATTTTAAGCTTCAAAAACTAAAAGTATTTCTTGCTGAATTTGATTTGTAGCTTCGTGTTTGAGAGCTTGTTTAACCTAAAATGTTAGTACACACAAAAGCAAATACAAATCTTCTAAAATTATTAGGAGATAACTACACATTTGAACAATAATATTTGGAATCATCAAAACTATATAAGTTGCACAAATGTAAAACATGCAAATAGCAACTATCTTAACAAAACCTTCCCATATGGTCTCTAAAAATTCCCCCCACTCCAGCACAATTGGATCTAAGAAGCGAAGCATCAACGTTAATTTTCATCCAATCTTTCGGAGGAGGGCACCAAGACTCACAAGACTCCCTAAGGAGATTGGTTCCCCAGTTTGAAAGATAAGGACTACCTTTAATACTAGCCAACGCCAAGGCATTAGAAGCCATCACAGAAGAAGGCAATGCAGATTTCCCATGCTTCACACAGTTTCTATTTCTCCAGAACAAATATACAACAATGTAGTAAATCTTCACAATACCAGGATTTCAGATGGACATTCTCCTCAGCTCCTCTAGACAGCTGTTAATAGTTTGAAAAATAGGAATACAAATGCCCCAATCTTGTATCTGTTTTATAACATCAATCAAGTAATTATAATGTACCATAATGTGCTCATAGCTTTCAATACTATTACAGCCCCTCACACAGGTTTTATCCAACACAAGTCTACGGTAATGCAGAAAAATCTTTGTGGGAATAGCAGATTTTCCAAGTCTCCACCAGAAAATTTCAACTTTCTTGTTGAGTTTGAGCTTAAACAACCATGTGAAGTAGTCCTCACAATCAAAATTGTAGGTACACTTCAGGGTATATTCAAAAGACATAGCTGAAATAGACTTACCCGACATCATCCATAGCAATTCTCTCCGATCCTCCATCCCATGTATGATCTGAACATTGCTGATCAACATGTCAAAATCTGGATGAAAAACTTCCTTAAGCAACATATAGTTCCAGTGCCCCTCACTAGATAACAGTTGACTTACATTCATCCCTTCCAAAGCAACATAATCTACCAAAGTAGGTCATTTGTTAATGCTCTTTTCCAACACCCAAATATCATTAAGGACATTTATATTATTACCATTACCCACAACCCATTTGGTAATATTTTGCAGCTGTTTTCCCCCATCATAAAGGATTTTCCAAGCATTTGAAGTACACTTCTTCTATGTTCCACTCCTCAAATCCTCTCCATATTTGTGCTTGATAGCTTTGAAGCAAAGAGACTCATTTTTTTGATAAAAATCCCATGCTAACTTGGATCTCAAAGAGCTAACACGTAACAAACGAGAATGAAGACCCAAACTTCTTGTTTTGCACAATTCTTCCCAAGCCACATAGTGTAAACTATAATATCCACCCGATTTATGCCAAAGAAACTTTCTACAAAGTTTCTCCACCTCATAAAACTTCTTAGGAATTAAAGAGTGGGTTACTAAAAAAATTGGCATAGTCAACAAAGAACTAGAGATAAGAGTAATCTTACCTCCCAAAGATAAAGTCTTTTTGCCCCAAGCATTGAGCTTATCCATAACAATGCTAAGCATGTCTTGGAAATCTACCAACTTCAATCTACTTAAGGACAATTTGATCCCAAGGTAGCTCATCTCCTTCACATTCTTGTAGCCAAGAAATCTGGTAACCTTCTTCTTAATTATGTATCCAACTGCCTTCCCAAATAAGATCTGAGATTTATTAACATTAATCCTTTGGCCCGTCCAATTACAAAAATCTTCAACTATCTTCTTCAATGATTTGGCTAAATAAATGGACACATGGGAGAAAAGAAGCACATCATCTGCATACAAGAGATGAGTGATCCTAGGGCCTCTAGGAGAGACCCTAATACCAAGATCTTGACCCTTCTGCTCAATAGAATTAGACAACAACTGGAAGCACATGATGAAGAGATAAGGAGATAGTGGGCATCCATGACGAAAGCCACTATGAGCATCAATCCACTCAGAGTTCCTTCCTTTAATCATGATAGAAAATCTCACACCTACAACACAATCCATGAGAAGTTTAGAAAACATATAAGGGAACCCATACCATTTAAGGATCTGATCAAGTGCTGGCCATCCCATACTATCATAAGCTTGTTTCATGTCAAGCTTCAATGCCATCAATCCCTTCTTGTTCTTGGAGAATTTAAACTTATGAACAATTTCTTGTGCCAACAAGCAATGTTCAGAAATAGATCTACCCAGCATAAAGGCCATTTGCTCTTCAGTGATCAAATTAGATATGCACTTCTTCAATATATTAACCAAAATAGTGGCTGCAATTTTGTAGTTAGTCTGACATAAACTAATCGGCCTGTAATTAGAGGGAGTTAATGGGCTTTTGATTTTGGCAATCAAGACAATAAGAGTACCCTTCCAAGACTTGTTCATATGGCTAGAATTAAGGAAGCTCCTAATAGCTTCCCATAAGGATCTCCATATAATATCCCAATAGCATTTATAAAAAGAAGAAGTCACTCCATCCATACCTGGAGCTCTATTGTTGTCCTACTGAAAAACTGAAATCCGAAGCTCAGCCAATGTAAAATCCGAGCACAATTCATCAATAGCACTTTGGCTTAATCTCTATTTTTCCAAAACAGTGGGCCAGCCATTTAACTCATAATTTCTATTCCTCCATTTAGCTTCAAAGAAATGAGTGAATACCTTCTCAATTTCATCCTCTTCAACATGAGATATATTATTCACATCTCTAATTTGAACCACTCTATTCTCATTCCTTCTAGCCGAAGCAAAGTTATGGAACATCTTTGAATTGTTGTCACCTTCTTCATGCCACCTTGCCTTTGCCCTTTGATTCCACCATGTAGCCAACCAGTTCAAAGTTACATTCAGTTCATGAACTTTACTTCTAAGCAAAATGAGATCCTCATTAGTCCAGCCAATTCCATCAGCCTCTTTGTTTTGGCGTTCAATGATATCCTTCCTCAAATCTTCCTTGAGAGTCTTCAGATTTTTACACTTACTTTTGCTCCAAAAGAACAATGCCTTCATTGTTCTACAATTCTTCCTTTGAAGGACTTCACTATGATCACCAAAATCATTCTTCTTCCAAGAATGATATATAATGCTTCTAGCTGCTGGATAAGACCTCCAAGTATCTTCAAATTTGATATTATTCCTCTTTACTTGAATCTTCCCATCCAATTTATTGGCAATTGGACTATGATCCAATGCCACTCTTGCTAAATGTCTAGTCATAGCTGTCGGGATTCTCTGAAGAGCAATAGAGTTCACCAAACACCTATCCAACTTTTCCCAAATTCGAGAAGTTCCTTCTTTGTTATTACACCAACTGTACTTTGGACCAATGCTCCTAACATCATGAAAATCTGAATTTGTCATAAATTGCTTCATCTCCCATGGCCCTTTGGAAAAAAGAAATCTCTTAACTCCTCTCTTCTCCTCCTTGTTCAGAGTATAATTAAAATCCCCACCAATGATAGATGGAATAGGTTCCTTCAAACCATCTTCAAGCTGTCTCCAAAGATCCTCTCTTTCTTTACAACAACGACTCCCATAAACCGTTGCAATCTTCCATAAGCCCATACTAGGGATCAACAGATCCCCCAAGATTACTTGTGAAGAAGTACCTTTGACCACAAAAGAAACAATTCTCTTGTCCCACAGCACCACCATACCACCAGACAAGCCAACGGCTGGAACATGAAAAAAATCCCAATTATTCCCAATGAGATAATCAATCTCCTTCCAACCAATATGAGTCATCTTAATCTCCAAAAGACCAACAAAACAAACATCCTGTTCTCTAATCACCTCCTTTAGATACAAGGCGGCCTCCCTCTTCCTAGCCCCCCTGCAATTCCAAAAATGAAGAGTAGACATTTAAGATTTGATTGGGGGAACCTCCCCACTCATGGAACTCACTCTTCCATCCCTTCTCTTCTTTTTCTGATCTGTTTTAATAGGTCCCAAAGATCTTATCTCCTTGGCTAATTTAACCTTACTGCTCCCATTTTGAACTCCCAAACTAGAACTCTTCATATCTATATCAATAAATTTCGCTGCATTATTTCCTCCTTCATTAATCTCCTCAGTGCCCTGTCTACCCAATGCCTCAGAATTATCACCATCCACATTATTCTTCACGGGTTCATCACCAGAATCAACCATCAGAGCATCAAATCTATTACTAACCTCAATTGGGTGAGAATTTTTAACAGAATTCTGCTGCCCACCATCCTCCTTATTCTGAACAAGAAATTTATCATACATAACGTTCAAATTACTTACATTATCTCCCTTCTTCAGCTCAATAGGATCAGCTTTCTTCACAGGTTTGTACATCAAGTTACCCATCTTATTTATCTTTCTTTCATTCAATTTTCTCCCATCACCTCATGTCTTGACAAAACGATTATTTTTGAAATGAACATGTATCCATGGACCGTATTCTGACTTGATCATCCCGGAATTGGCTTCAGGGATAGTCTTCCCGGGCTTATCTGCAACCAATTTTGAAGTGGCATGATCTGTAATCCCCTAAGCAACCTCATCAGGGCATTCATTCTTATTGTGACCCACACGACCAAAATGATAACAAAGCAAATCCACCTTCTCATATTCCACCCGCTGAAAAAACCTGCCCGCTGAACCTTCCACCCAAACTCCATTTGGTAACTTCTTCTCCAAATCAATTTTAACACATATCCGAGAGAACTCCCTCTTCTCCCACCAGAAGGTATTACCATCAATGTATATCGGCGTCCCAAACCGAGACGCAATTCTTGTTAAGTTGTCTTCATCCCAGCAATACAGCGGCAAACAGGGGAATCGTATCCATATGGGAGCGGTGATCCCCTTAAAGGAGTAAGGATCAAACTCAGCAGTCCACCAATCCATTCCAACAATGTGTCCTCCGATAAACCATGGTCCACCATTAAGTATTTCCTCCACAGCCTCCTCCGTCCTGAAAGAACAAAGGATCCAATCCATTCCAATTGAGGTTAGATGAAAACCTCCATACTTACTCCACTATTTCCTTAGCTCCAAGCTACACATTGGGAATGGCACATTGCTACCCAGAACTTTGATCACCACTGAGTGTCTCAGTACATGCTTATTTTTCTCCTCCATCTCCGAATTTAGCAAAACAGCAACCCCATCATCCGATAGTTCAATTTTTTCTCAGTTCCAATCAATATTGTTGTGCTTCATCTTGGTCCACGCATTACCCACCTCATTCCATCTTTCTGGTTTATTTGCATTATCCGTCACCAAACCTTCAAATTCCAGATCCCTACCATGATCATTACCAAGATCAAGAACATCCACACATTCTTGATTCAAGCAAGAAGCCCGATCCTCTTTCGAACCAAGAATATTAAAAGAATCACAATCCTTCGACGAATCATCTCCAGATTTAGAAAAATCAAGATTTAGAATACGTGACCTCTCACGATCATCACATCTCAAAGTTGGTTCATCTTCCATAATCACTTTTTTCCCTTTACCTTCAATCACCGAAAGACAAGACGGATGTCTCATCCCTTCTCTGATTACCACCCCATTACCGCCTCTACCACCAGTCTGAATCGACACTGGGGGTCGCAGAGTAGCCATAACACTCAACAAGGAACTCTGATCATCATCCGATGGCCGCGCCACCAGCTGCAGGAAAAATGCGAGAACAAAAAATTCGAACAAAGGATGAATTTCTCTCTCTAGAATCCCAGACGTTCTCTCTCTAATTTTTGTTCATTTTCACTTCTTCAAAATTGTGATCAATAACATTTTACTCACTCAAGAACTTGTGTATGATTTAAATCTAATTATTGCTGTGAATAATATTCTTAACTAAAAACTCCATAGCCAACAAAAGCTAGTTGACGCTTTTTTAAAATTCAAATTCGCGGTATTTCTGCGGGAGCAATGGCGACGGAGGGTCACCGACCACCAATCTCCGGTGGCTTAGTGGACATTCAACGCACTTCCTCAAGTTTGTCTCATGGTCCAGCGTGGTCACTATCTGTTTCTCCGCCGGCTTTTGGAGATATTTCGTCAAGTTTTTTGCAAGGATCCAAAACGAAGTTTCATTCGAGAGCACCTTTGGTGATCAATGAAGGAGGTCTGGTTTTGCCTTCTAAAAAATTAGCATAAGTTGGAAGAAGGGAGTTTGGTAGGGTATGTGGTCGTATCAATCTAGACATTGCCTTACCTAAAGGTGCTTGGGTGGAAAGTAGTTCGGGCAAGTTCTATCAAAAGTTTGAATATGAGAGACTCCCTGATTTCTGCTTTAGCTGTGGGAGAATTGGCCTTGAAAAGACCAATTGTTTAGACAATTCTACTAATGGAACTTCTGGTTCTATTAAGGAAGGAGATCATTCAAAGGTAATTAATGAAGAAAACTCCAACACCAACAATGCTACAAAACAGACAGCTAATAATGAAAATTCTAGCTATGGTCCTTGGCTTCAAGTTAATAATGGCAAGAAGAGGAGCTTTTTCAAAAAACAAGGTTCTCGAGACAAAGAAGTTGCTGGAAAAAAACCTGAAACTGTTATTAAAAATCAAGTCTGGAAGGAAGTTGAAGCTGTGGAAATTCCTAATAAAAAGGTGCAGGTTTCTCTTAAGGAGGGAGTCATTGAAGATGCTATTAAGGAGTCTTCTCAAATACATAATCCAGAAATCTCTTCAGAAGACTTGTTTGATAAAAGGTTGAATGTTCAAAACTCTTCTTTAATCTCTACTAATAAATTCAATTTATTAAATGAACTGAGTGAGGAAGGGGAAATCATACCAGCTGAATTGGTTGAAAACAGTTCTTGTAAAGATCTGGAAGGAGCTTCTAAAATTATAGATGAAGAACTCATCAACAAAAGTGATGTTTTAAGCAGTTCTATTGCAATCAAGGAAGGGAATCCCTCTATTAATAAGAATAAAGGTAATAAGCAGCTTAAAGGACTAGGTCCTATCAACTCTACTCCTAGAAGTAGGAGGGCTGAAAAAGTATTCAAAGATAAGTTGGGGACTTCATCCCCTCTTATTCAATGAATTCATCCATAGCTTTTTGGAATTGTAGAAGAGCTAGGAAGAGGAGAGCTTCTCTATACATGAAGGAAATTGTCAAAGATTTTGGAGTTTTTTTCATTGGTTTGTTGGAAACCAAAATTACTTCAATTGAAAGAAAGGAAGTGGACCTTCTCATTGGCACCAATTGGAACTTTTATTGTGTTCCATCAGAAGGCTTATCTGGGAGCATTCTTGTGTTATGGAAAGGCAATATAGCCTCTTTTCAAATATTAGAATCCTCTTCACAATTCATTGTGGGGGATTTGGAGATTCTCAACAAAGGTACAAGGAGGATAGCTTCTATCTATGGTAGCAAGGATGTTTATAGAAGAAGATGGCTTTGGGAAAGGCTGGAATTTCTTGCTAATAATGAACTTCCTATGGTCATAGGAGGTGATTTCAATTTCATCCTTTCAAGTGATGATAAAAGGGGAGGGAAAAGATTCAAACTTTCCCTTGGATCCAAGGAAATGAAGACCTTTCTTGCTAACAATGACTTCCATGAAGTTGGATTTGTGGGGCCAAAATTCACTTGGATCAACAACAAACAAGGGTCGGACCAAATCCTTGAAAGACTAGATAAGTGTTTTATAAACCCAGCTGCAATTTCTTCCTCAAATCATCTATGTGTTAGGCACTTGGCACGTGTAGCTTCTGACCATTGTCTGATCATCTTGAATATTATGGTTCATCAAGCTAAGAAGAGGATAGTAAGGTTTGAGGATGTTTGGGCTCAAAATAAAGCTTCTATGGCTGTAGTGAACAAGGTTTGGAAAAGGAATTATAGAGGAAATGCTGCCAACATTTTGAATTATAAAATGAAAAACTCCCTTAAGGCCCTTTACTTTTAGAGCAAAGCTAAAATGCAGAACTTACTCTCCCAAAAAAAGGATCTTTTGATTCAAATTGAAAATCTCCAACTGAAAGAGGCAAATGAAGGTAATCTCTCTATTGAAGAAAGCTAGACGCTGAAAGCTAAAGTGGGTGAGCTCAATTCTACTCTTTCCAAGCTTGATACTTGGTGGAAACAACGGACGAAGGTGAAATGGATGGGGGAGGGTGACCGAAATTCTAAATTTTTTCAAGCAGTTTCTTCATCTAGAAGAAATTCTAACTTTATCTCCAAGATTATGAATGAAGCAGGAGAAGTGGTTGAGGAACAAACGCTGATTGAAAATTCTTTTATAAAACATTTTTAGGAGAAATGGAAAAACAGGAGTTGTACTTTAGAGGATTTTCTTTCTTCTTGGAGCTGTCTTGATGATGAAGATAGAACATCTTTAAACAAAGCCTTCTCTATTGAAGAAATGGAATTTGTTATCAAACAAAGTGGTAATAATATCTCTCCAGGTAATGATGGTTTCACCTTTTCTTTCTTTAAATCTTATTGGGAGATTATCAAATTTAACTTATGGAATTCATTAAAAGATTTCTTTGAAAATTCTGAAATGGATCCTAAATGGAAGGAAATGATTGCCATTCTAATTCCTAAAATCAGTAATCCATTAACTCCTAACTATAAACCTATTAGCTTATGCAATTCGGTCTATAAATTGGTGGCTAAAATCCTCATGAATAGAATGGCTCCTTACATCTCTAAATTGATCTCTTATGAACAAGTAGCTTTTATCAAAGGGAGATCTCTTAATGATCATGTGTTGATTGCCCAAGAAGTGATGCATAAACTAAGGAACTCCAAATCTTCAAAAGGTTTTGTTTCCTTGAAAATTGATATGGAACAAGCCTATGATTCCATGGGTTGGTTAACCTTGAAAAAGGCTTTTCTTAGTTCAGTTTTCCAGATTTATTTTCTCAGCTGATTTTAAATTGTATTCAAAGATCCAATTTCTCGATTTCTATAAATGGTAGCTTAACTAATTGGATTGAAGGTCAATGTGGCTTTAGACAAGGATGTCCCTTGTTTCAATATCTTTTCATCCTTTATGCCCAATTGCTTTCTAATGCCTTCAAACAAAAAGGTGATTCATTGGGAGTTCGGTTTTCTTCAAATGGCCCTTCTATTTCTCACTTGTTGTATGCAGACGACGTGATCATCTTTTCGGAAGCTACCTTGAAGGCTACCAAAGAAATTAAATCAATATTGGGTACTTTCTACAGTTGGACTGGTTTGTCTATTAACACCAATAAATCTTCTATCATTTTCATGAAGCATGTAAGAAGAAGGAGAAAGAAAGCCATTAGCCGAATGATGGGTTTTGAAACAGTAAATCATTTAACCTATCTTGGAGTAACACTTGCTTTGAGAAGGTTAGTCTGTTACAAATCTATTTTTGGATTATGATTTTGATAATAGCAAACAAATCTTGCCTTTTTCTCTATTAACTTTTCAGGACCCAAAGATCGGACGAAAATCAGAATCAGCTCAAGATGGGGCAGATTAGGGTCGAGTCAGTCTGTAATTTTATTTTTCCCCTCTTGAGTCAATTGTAATCTTTGGTGTGACTAATGCAAAGTAACCCTACACACACACACTTAAGATACTTAGAATTTTTGTTTTTACTAAAATCGGCCAGGACAATATTTATATCGTCCTAGACGATCGGGCTTAAAATAGAAATTCTAATCAGGTGTTCTTAATTAAGGCAGCCGTCATTATCCAATCGGCCTGGACGATACGTGTATCAGCCAGGATGATAGGATTAAAACAGAAAGAAATTGCCGCCATAAACAATTAAGGTATTCTGTACTTTTTGGTAATCGGCCAGGACGATCTTGGATCGACCTGGACGATATTCACAATTATGCCTTAATTGATCAGACAATCAAGGAGTAAGGATGATTGATACGATCATATCGTCCTGGACGATCGCAGGATCGGCCAGGACGATCTATTCAAAAACCTTAGTTACTTCTGGATGATAAATATCGGCCAGCACAAATTTAGGGCGATGTGTTGGACGATCGGGATCGGACAGCTTGAATTCAGGGCGATGCTCTGGACGATTTTCCTCTGATTTGAACTGATCGGCCTGGACGATCGTGAGATCATCCTAGACGATCAAGCCAATTTTCAATCATCTAGTTTACATTCAGGGCGATGCTCTAGCCTATCTCATGGAATTTGTACTGATCGGCCAGGATGATTTCTATATCGTCCTGGATGATATAGTCGGCAACTTGCAATTAATGAGCTCCTTTGAAACTCTTCTATTTAAGAGTTCTTGTTCAACATTTTTTAACATCCTTGGCTGTTGTCTTAACCTGAGAAAACCTAAAGGAGGGAGAGAGATGATCTTATGAGGGGGAGCTTGTGAGGGGATTCACAAGGGTTGCTCCAAGCATTGTTCCACTTCTTCTTTCCTAGAGTCTCTTATCATTGGAAGGGTTGGGAGAGATAAGTTCCAGCAAGCGATCGAGGTTCTCTGCCTGCTTCAGGAGGAAGCAAAAGGAGGAAGGTTCGTTGCATTGCTGGGTGTGGAAAAAATATGTATTTGTAAAGGCTTCTCCGCCTAGCTGTGGGGGCTAAAGGAGAGTCACGATTGTAGTGCAATACTCAGAGGGCACCTCTGGGGAGTGGACGTAGGTCGAGTTGACCGAACCACTATAAACCCTTGTGTTCTTATTTTTACTGCTTCGACATTTATTTCTTCCACACGTTATTTCTTTGTGGTGATTTGGTTTGTATTTGTGCTTTGCCTAATGATTTTTTAAATACCAATTCACCCCCTTTTGGTTAGCCTTGGGCCAGTTCTATAGGGCTTAACATCCCTAACAAACTTTAAAGTGGTATCAGAGCACTTTCTAGTGTCATATGAGCACTTTCAAGTGGTATCAGAGCGGGATTCATAAAAACTAAGATTCTCAAATCTAAATCGGTCAAAGGGAGAAACACCGTTGATGGTTTCCCTCCCTCTAACCTCTTTTAGTGACATAATTTTCTTTTCTAGACAAAAGTCTATCTCATATTGACAACTAGTTTTTGAAACTAAGATTCTTTTTATCTTGCTACAATTATCTATCTTGTGCATAATATCCAAAGTTCTTATATATCTTTCAAGTTAATTGAAATATTGCCATTGCATTTATCACATGATTATGATTTTGTTTTGTGGCTTATTCTTCCCTATGTTAGAGAGAGGGCTCCTATTCTCTAATATTTGGAGGATATACTCACAACTAAGGTTCTTTTTAAGTGTTTTTGTTAAAGAGAATTTAGCTTGAAAGAATTAAGAGGGAAAGTGGAAAAGATGCAAATTTGAAATGAAAAATATATATACACAAATGTGTATCAAAAATCAAGATGCTCAAAGAGCCAAATCAAAGATATAAGAGGCATAAAATGAGCCCACTAAATACAAGCTATTATCTCTTTTATAAACTCTTAAAACCTTAGAGAACTCATTGGTTATTTGATGCTTTCAAATGCTTGATTTCAAATTCCATGATTGAGACAAATTACTTTGTTATATTATTTATAAGATATTTCCTTTGTAACCAAGTTTTGATTGGATCTTCTTTTTACCCAGTAAAGTTTTTCTGAGTTAGATCTTTTGTTTAAAAAAAAAAGACGATTATTGCCCTAAAAGAAGTTCAAGCTAGGGATTAATATATCGGATATTTTACCTTTTTCAGATTTTGACTTGTTAACTCTTTGATCTTTTAAATCTCTAAAATTTAATTATTTGAGAAATTTGTCATATGGATACTTTGCTAAAACAAACAAAAAATTTAAAACCAAAAAAATAAGAATTTTTTTTTCCTTTCCTTCGTTTTTCTTTTTAGTTTTTTAGCCTTTTTATTATTGTTTCTAGCTTTGTATTATGAGTCATTTATTTTTGAGGGCTTTGATCATCAACATCATTTCTTTGGATTCAAATTTCTTATCACATCATCCTGGCTGATTCTTATATCATCCTAGATGATAGGACAAATTCTCTTCAAAATTCCATCTGATGAACTTTTTTGTGCTTGATGTAACTCTTCGTCCTGGACGATCTGATCGAACTCTGTTGCAATCATGTTGATAGTCTTGGCCGATAACATATTTCATCCTGGCCAATGCATTTTATGGTCATCGTCCTGGCCGATACATTAGATCGTCCTGGATGATCCACATGTCAGCACGTTTAAATCCTTAAAATCGGCCCCGGACGATCCATTATTGGACGATCGTCCTGGCCAATCCACTGTTCGTCCTGGATGATACATGTGGCACAGATTTAAAACATTTTAACTTCGATCGGTATGATCAATTATTGTGCATTGCCCTGGACGATACACCTAATCAGCCCGGACGATCTACTTTTTTAACGGTCATCCGGCATGACTCCTCGGGACGATCGCCTGTGCTAATCGTCCTGGCCGATATCTGATCGGCCCGACCGATCGGACCACTTTTTTGACCAATCGGCCTGTACGCAATAATTGAACCAAATCGTCCTGGACAATTCTGCGATCGTCCTGGATGATATGGTCGTTTCTTTAAATTCATGCCATTCCAGCCATTATTTTCACCTCAATCTTCTTTTCTTGTGTTTTCTTACTGATTTCTTACTATGGATGGTGGGAAGCAAGTCCGATAAGCTTCTGGAAGTTCCTCGAGGGCCACTCTGGACCCTCGATTCAGGGAAGTGGAGGATCAAGCAGCTTACCGTCGCTACAAACAATGTGGCATCACCCTTTCCAGAACAATCAATCCTGCCCACCTTTCATATCCGGTAATGGATCTCTTTGCTCACACTTCTCTCTATTTCATTCTTACCCTCGCTGTTCATTTTTCTTCAGAACTTCTGTTAGAATTTTATGCAAATATTCGCATAAATTCTACTTTCACAGCCCTGACCTCCTATGTGAATCGATGTCCGGTCGAGATCACATATCAGGACTGTGCTGAACCTTTACAGCTATCCACCACCGGGGATAAGCTGCACATAATTATTTCAGATCCTGATTTTGACTGGTCCACGGCAAACCATTTTCTTCGCCAAACTAACACACCCTTTCAAGTTGGAGAGACTAGCTCTTTAGTCAAAGATGCTAGGACAATTCAGCACGTCCTTCGCACCTCCATTATTCCAAAAGCCATGGACCAAATCCACATCACTCCTCTGCTTTCTTTAACTACCTTTTTCATCATGGCCCAGAGAGAATTTAATGCCACTGATCTAATCTTTTGATACATTGATCATTTAACAACTATTCGCGATCCAGGCCATAGGAGGAAACCCAACCTTACTTTAGGACATCTCATAGCCTACATTCTTGAAACCAAATATAATCTTCAATATCCTGATCGTCACGACCTTCAGCCTCCTTGCTACTCAAACAGCTTTTTCAATATCCTTCACAGTACTCATCTCCACCTAGGGGATGGGGAACCTCAGAGGGCCGAGGAGGAGGAGGCTCCCACTCTCGTTCCTGATCCTACCCCTCTTCGCCAGCACTCACAGTTTGACAAGTTAGTGGAGAGGTTTGATCGATGGGAGACCCGCTTCGACGCTAATGTTGCTATATAGGAGTAGCAACATTCTGAGGATATTTCCACCACCTCCATCTGATGATCAGGATCCCTCGTTTTTCTAGTTTTTGTTTTCTATTTTTTTGTAGTTTGTCTTGTAGTTTGTTTTAGTTTCTGTTGTTTTTTTTTTTTCTTTTTCTTTATATGTGTCTAGGACCCTCTTTTTGTGATGCCAAAAGGGGGAGTAGGATGTGGTGGAAGAGTTGATGCTTGTAACTTTGAAATTTTAATGAACTGGTATTTTTACTGAGATTTTTCTACTTGTGTTTGCCATCATCAAAAAGAGGGAGATTGTTACAAATCTATTTTTAGATTATGATTTTGATGATAGCAAAGAAATCTTGCCTTTTTCTCTATTGAATTTTCAGGACCCAAAGATCGGACGAAAATCAGAATCAGCTTAAGATGGGGTAGATTAGGGTTGAGTTAGTTTGTAATTTTATTTTTCCCCTCTTGAGTCAATTGTAATCTTTGGTGTGACTAATACAAAGAAACCCTACACACACACACACTTAAGAGACTTAGAATTACTATTTTTACTCAAATCGTCCAGGATGATATTTATATCGTCCTGGACAATCGGGCTTAAAATAGAAATTCTAATCAGGGGTTCTTAATTAAGGTAGCCGTCATTAGCCAATCAGCCTGGATGATACGTGTATTTGCCTGGATGATAGGATCAAAATAGAAAGAAATTACTACCATAAACAATTAAGGTATTTTATATTTTTTGGTAATCGGCAAGGACGATCTTGGATCGGCCTGGACGATATTCACAATTATGCATTAATTGATCAGACAATCAAGAAGTAAGGATTATTGATATGTTCATATCGTCCTGGACGATCGCAGGATTGGCCAGGACGATCTATTCAAAAACCTTAGTTAGTTCTAGATGATAATTATCGGCCAGCACAAATTCAGGGCGATGTGCTGGACGATCGGTATCGGACAGCTTGAATTCAAGGCGATGCTCTGGATGATTTTCCTCTTATTTGAATTGATCGGCCTAGACGATCGTGAGATCGTCCTGGATGATCAAGCCAATTTTTAATCATCCAGCTTGCTTTCAGGGCGATGCTCTGGTCGATCTCATGGAATTTGTACTAATCGGCCAGGACGATTTCCATATCGTCCTGGACGATATAGTCGACAACTTGCAATTAATGAGCTCCTTTGAAGCTCTTCTATTTAAGAGCTCTTGTTCAATGTTTTTTAACATCCTTGGTTCTTGTCTTAACCTGAGAAAACCTAAAGGGGAGAGAGAGAGAGAGAGAGAGAGAGAGAGAGAGAGGGAGAGAGAGAGGGGATCTTGTGAGGGGGAGCTTGTGAGGGGATTCACAAGGGTTACTCCAAGCATTGTTCCACTTCTTCTTCCCTAGATTCTCTTGTCCTTGGAAGGGTTGGGAGAGGTAAGTTCCAGCAAGCGATCGAGGTTCTCTGCCTGCTTCAGGAGGAAGCAAAAGGAGGAAGGATCTCTGCCTTGCCGGGTGTGGAAAAGAGAGGTGTTTGTAAAGGCTTCTCCGCCTAGCTGTGGAGGCTAAAGGAGAGTCACGAATGCAGTGCAATACTCGGAGGGCGCCTCCGGGGAGTGGACATAGGTCGAGTTGACCGAACCACTATAAACCCTTGTGTTCTTATTTTTACTGCTTCGGTATTTATTTCTTCCGCACGTTATTTCTTTGTGGTGATTTGGTTTGTATTTGTGCTTTGCCTAAATATTTTTTAAATACCAATTCACCCCCCCTCTTGGTTAGCCTTGGGCCAGTTCTATAAGGCTTAACATCTCTAACAAACTTTCAAGTGGTATCAGAGCAGTTTCTAGTGTCATCTGAGCACTTTCATAGTCAAATAAGACTTCCTTTTTATTGTTGATAAAACCTTGAAGATGACTAATATTTGGGGAAGTAAGATGATATCCTTGGCAGGAAAAATTCTTTTATCCAAAACGGTTTTGCTTTCCTTCACCAATTTTTATTGTACTAACTCTCTTGTGCCAAAGAGTATTCTTGATGAGGTGGATAAGATTTGTAGGAACTTTATTTGGAACAAAGCTAATGTTGGATATGGATTACATTATGTTAGTTGGTTAACTATGTGTTTACCAACCAAATGGGGAGGACAAGCTCTTCAGTCTTGTTCTACTAAAGTTGGCCCCTTGAGATCCAAATTGGCTTGGAAATATATGTATGATAAAGATTCCTTTCTTCATAAAGTCTTCCTCCCAAAATATGGAAATCTTCTTGATAAGGTAGATTTGGAAAACTCTGGTTCTAATTCTTGGAAAATCTTGAAGATAGGTGGAAAGTCATTAAGGCCATTTATTAGATGGAGGGTGGCAAATGGTAATGACATTGATGTTTTCAAAGATACATGGATCTTAGACAAATGTATTAACAAGTGGCCAACATTTATTACTCCTATAGATGATCGAATATTTTTGTTTTCCAACCTCATAGAGAATGGAAGCTGGAACGTGGAGCAAATGAGAAGGATTATGGGTGAAGATCTTGTAAATCTTATTTTACAAACCATTAACCCGGGTGATCAGGGAGGAGATAAAATGGAACTCTTGCTACAGGTCAATGGAAGATCCTTATCATCTATGGTTTTTGAAAATTCGGTAAACCATACTCTTTCGGATCATTACTGGAGTTGGATCAAAAAAGCTAAACTCAATCCAAAGGTGGAGACTTTTTGGTGGAGGATTTATAATAATGGCTTGCCTACCAATGAATTCCTTGAACATAGAAGATTGCAAAGGATCAATCTTTGCCCAAGAAACTATAATGTTGCTGAAAACAAAGACCATTTGACAGCTAATTGCCATAAGCTGAAGGAAGTTCTTTCACAAATCAAGGAATGGGGATTTACTTTCAAGGAATTTGATTTCTTACATGATTGTTGTAAGCACCTTTCTCTTCTAAGCCCCTTTATGATTAATCTTTATTGTACAGTGGTATATATGACATGGAAGTCAAGGAATAATCTAATTCATAACGGGAAGGATGATAGCTCATTGTATATTGCTTCCAATGCAATAATCTATGCTTCAAATTCTATCCAAGGGATTAGTAATTACTTGGGTACATGGGATGTCAACCAACAATCACGGTTGTCTTTTTCTCATTGGCATCCCCCTCCACCCGATTGGCTCAAAGTAAATGTAGATGCTTCTCTTCTTTCCAATTATAAAGCCGGCATTGGAGGAGTTTTCCATGATCACAAAGGAAGATTCCTTCTAGCATTTGTGAAACCGTATATCCATTGGGATATTTATTCCTTGGAACTTTTGGCTACTCAATCCATTAAGGAAGTGTTGAAAGATTGGATGTTCAAATATAAAGGTATTATCATAGAAGGTGACAATCATAATGTCATGGAATTCTTGAAGAAGGCCAAACATAAAGGAGACACAAGGTATGAAGATACTTATCTTTTTGGTGAGTTCAACAATGCTATTTTCAATTGTGTTTATAGAAGTTGTAGAAAATTGGCAGATTTATGTGCAAACTTTGGTATTATGAGCCATTTTATTTGGGATGACATTACTATTAATAAGATTCCTCCTTTATTCATGTCTTTGTTAAAGGAGGAATCAACTGTTTTTAGCTTAGTAGGATTGTAATAATTTCTTTGCAATTTTTCTTTTTAATGCTATTTAATGCATTTTCCTCAAAAATAAAAAAGAATAATATTCTTAACTCTTGGGAATTTAATTTCCTTAGCTTTGGTGGTAGATTGGTGTTGAACAAGAGTGTACTCTGCTCTTTACCTATTTATATCTTCCAGACTTCTCAGCTTGCTACTGTTGTTGGTAATAGACTTGAAAAATGATCAATATCTTTTTTTGGAAAGATAAAAGTGATAATTCCAAAATCATATGGACTTCTTAGAACAATTATTATGGTGTTTTGGAAGAAGGTGCTTTGGGGTGCAAGAAGACGGTAGATTTAACCCACACATTTTCCTTTAAATTATGGTTTAATTTTCATTCGTAAACTAGTCTTTGGTCCAAGTTTATGACTTTGAAATACTGTGTTGGCAAACATCCTACCATTTGTACTTATAACAAGGGGGATTCTATGGTTTGGAAAATACTTTGTAATTCAAATGGGAAGCAAAGCCTTATATTTTTCTTTTTTTGAAGATTGTAAATTGCATTATAATAAATAATATTACAAACTACTAGGAATATTGCATATTCCTTCTTTAACAAGTAAAACAAAGAAGAAGGAATGCTATCAAAAACAAAGCTACTTCATAAAGCTAAAGTGACACAATTATCTACCACTTCATTAGAATTTTCAGAAGTACAATGAAAAATAACATTATTGAAATCATTTAAGAAAAAAGCTCCTTATTCAAAAATCCATCTTGCTGCAATTTTTCCTTATTCATTGAATCTCGAAGTCACTTGATAAAATTGGAGTTATCCCCTTCAATAATTACCCCCTTGTATTGAAACATCCAACTTTAGATATGCTCTCTAACCAAGAGAACCGCATCTAACTCTAGATGAGCAGCATCCAAATGTTTCACATGCTACCCAAATGCCCAAAGAAACCATCCCTTATGATCTTGGATAACAACACCAATTCCCGTATTATATAATTTCATAAGAGATGCATCCAAATTGATATTGATCCAATCTAGCGATGGGGAATTCCAATTCCAAACATCAATGGACTCCAAAAGGAGATTAGCAACCCAGTCTTCTAGCATCAAATATTTAGCTGGCTATATTAATGCTACAAAAACATTTGATGCAATAAAATTTGTAGAAGTTGAATCCAACCTAAGCTTTATTTGATTCTAACTTTTCAAAGAATAAAAAATAGCAATACATTATCATTTCACTATGATCAAATTAAAATTAGAAATCCTTTTAAGCTCATATAAACATCCAATAAAATATTTAAAAATAGGAACTTGCAAACCCCATTCACAAAGCTTGTTAAGAATCTCAACTAAGAATTTACACTTAACAATAATATGCAATTGGTTTTCCACCTCATGACATCCACTA
This sequence comes from Dendrobium catenatum, assembly GCF_001605985.2. Classification (NCBI taxonomy): domain Eukaryota; kingdom Viridiplantae; phylum Streptophyta; class Magnoliopsida; order Asparagales; family Orchidaceae; genus Dendrobium; species Dendrobium catenatum. Next base: position 2,199,428 of record NW_021319694.1, on the reverse strand, counting down.
GCATAATAATTTGATTGTAATAGATTTCTATAGTTAAGAAAAGAATTAGTAGGAAGAGCATCTTTACATAGTCTCCGCAAAAACATTTCAACCTTAGGAATAAGCTTAAATTTCCCAATCAAGCTAATAATTTTGGAAAAATTTTGATATTCTCCATATTTTATTGAGGCTTCAAATGATAAGGTTGTGACAGATCTCCCCTATTGCTGATTAATTAGCTCAATACAATCTTCCCCCATATAAGGAAATACGAGAACCTGCATAATAATAAAAACAAGTTCTTCATCAAAAATTTTTGGAGCTCATAACGATTCCAACTTCCACCATCTGAAATAAACTTCTGAACCGATGCAAATTGTAAATCAGAATAGGTAACAAATGTTGGCCACTTATTAAGAGACTTATCAAAGATTAAAACATCATTCAAGATGCTCACTTTGTTTCCATTTGCCAATTTCCATATAATGTTCTTTAAGTGCTTTGTTCCCTCCACCAAAATCTGCCATGATGAGGAATTTACCCTTTTAATATTAGCATTCCAAATATTACTACCATATTTCAAAATGTTAATTTGATTAAATAAAGATAAAGGCTAAATAAATTTCCAAGTAATTTTATATCTCAATGGGTCCACTTTATCAACCAAAGAATGAAGACCCAATCCTCCAAGCATTTCGAGTTTGTATAGCTATGCCCAAGACACATAATGTAAACCTTTCCTTCCTTTATCTTTGGGCCATAAAAATTCTATACATATCTTGTCCAACTCATTTAGTAAACCCTTAGGTACTAACAAATGATTTGACAAAAAAATAAGAAGTAAAAGAAAAGTACTTTTAATAAGGAGAGTTCTATCTATTAATAAAAGACATCTGTTGCCCCATTCATTTAACCTTTCCAAATCATGATCTAAAATGTTTTGGAAATCAAAACTTATTAACGTCCTCATAGCCATTTTCACACCCAAATAATGTATTACTTTAACAATATTAAAACATCTTAGCAATCTTGTTCTTTCTCCTTCAATTCATAGATTTCACAAATAAAATTTGAGATTTCATTTTGTTCACCTTTTGGCCTATCCAGGTGCAAAATTCATCCATGATTTTCTTCATAATACAAGCTGATTTAGTGGATGCAATAAAAAACAATAACACATCATCTGCATATAGAAAGTGTGAAATCTTTTAATATTTTGGAGCTAGCTTTATACCCAATTCAAAAGCCTTATATTATTTGGTGTATTGACTGTGCTAATATTTTATTTATGCAGGATCATTGGTTGGGTCAAACTTCTATTGATCTTATGCTTCATTAAAACTCCATTTATGCTACCAAGGTTAACAATTTTATTGAGAATAATTGTCGGGATTATCTGAAACTTGCTCAAGTTATTCCTGAATCCATCATTACTCATATCTTAGAAATTCCTTTAAATACTTAAGCTGATGATTTTTTTGTGTGAAATATGACTAGCAACGGTGTCTTCGAAATTAAGGATGCTAGGAATACTTTTATAACTAAATATTCTACTTCTAAAGTCTTTATCATGGTATGGCATAAAAACATTCCTACTACTATTACTTCATGGATCATAAGAGTACTAATTAGTTTTGGTGTCATATTATTTTATTCTATAGTCAATTTTTGGTATTTTCTATAATTTTTTTTACTTCCTATCAATTTTTTTCTTTGTGATGTTAAAGAGGAAGAAATGGGTGATTGTACTATTTGGTTGTATTGTCTGCCTTTTATTAGTACATTACTCATTTTGCTATTTTGGTTTATTTTGTTTTTCCATTATTAATAGTCATCTTAAATTATATATATATACATACTCTCCTATCAATAATTAAGAATGTACATTCTATGGGGAAGACCTATGTAGGAAAATAAAATACTAACTTGAAAGAACCAACAATGTTTGTCATTATCAAAAAGTGAGAGATTGTTAAAATCCGTGGGCTCGATCTATTATTTTGATGATTCCAAATATTATTGGTTAGACCACTTATCAGTTTTTTGCATTACATATATTAGTTGTTGTTTTGCAATACTAACATTTCAAGTACACCATGCACGAAGTCAAGCCAAAGAAAATAACTCAAAAAAGTGCAACAATGAATCTAGTCACAATTTGTGATAAAAGAGTTTGTAAATTTTTTCTTGAGTCAATCTATATTGGGTGTATGTTGGCAAGGTGACTAAGCGTACACTCACAAGTAAGGATGAAAATTTGAACATTATATTTTCTCTCTTAAAGCATACTGTATGATCTTAGTCATACTCTACGATTAGCTATTTTGGAAATTAAATTGAGGGTGACAAATTGAGGCCCAAGATCTAGTTTTAGGGAATTTTTCATGTTGTGTTCAAATATTAACAAACAATAAAGCTATTAATTACATCAAAGGAATATAAAATAAACTCATCCACATATTTTCTTTTCCATGTTTTATTCATCTTTAAAATATATTTATAATAAAATCTCTGCATTATTGTACATGACTATAACCACATTAGAATAAAACATAGAATAGTCATGACTACATAAATTTTAAAAACCAAAAAACTACAAAATACCTATACAAACTAAAAAAAATCAAAACCTATAATCTCAGCTACTCAACTGACTCCTCACCGTTTCTCTGACTTGAAATATAATGCAAAATAGGTGTGAGCCAACATAGCTCAACAAGTCATGCCCACTGATCAAAATTTTTAATATTCTAACTAGTGTGTATTTATTTATGCAAAAGAAATTAACAATAATCTATTATACTGATTGGAGTAATGCTAGAAAATAATGGAAATTAAATAGACTTAACACTAAAAGTAAATAAGCAAGTATTTCATATATTAAATATCAGAAAGTATTGAGTTCCCTTAGGCCATTATGCCTCCTATTGAAATTAAAATAAGAATTTAGGCCCTTAAGATTCTCTGCGCTAGCATATCATAAAACAAGCCTTTATGACTCCCTGTGCTAGCATATTAAAAAATAGGCCCTTATAATGCCTAATGCATTCAACACAATTAAACTTTCTCCAAAATCAAAACTCCCAAGAATCATACATTTCAAATAGACAAGCACATATATAATCGTATTTCCATAATAGAGTCGAAAATAATCAAAATGCAAACATTTGTAGAATGCAATATTGGTAACAAATAGATTGAACAACAGGGTATAATTTCATAATTTAAAAATTTTATCAATTTACTAAGGACTGTTAAGAACACTATTTTAAAACCTAAATGCTCTACATCATGATTTTTTGAGGTTAGAATCATTTTTTGATTCACTAAAAATAGCGCATTTTCTTGTATGCGAGGTAGAAACTTTTTAATAAAATGCTAAAACATCCAAAATACTCATATTTATAACATAGATATTTTTTTTTTTGAAGAACTACAAATTGCATTAAAATAAAAGAACCTAAAACAAACTATTAAGTGATAGAAAGCCTATCACAATCCTCCTTTAACAATGAAAAGAAAATAGGACGAACCTTATTACAATTCAAATCTTCCCATAAAAAATTACCCTTTAAAGAAAAGTTAGCACAAAAATCGGCTAACTTATTACAATCTCTTTTTGTAAAATGAAATAAAAATTTTCAAAATCCTTTAGAAAAGAGAAGTCCTCTAGCACACCTTTATCAAAGGAACAAATAACTTTGTCGACCGAGCCTTGTAAATACTTTATGATATTCAAGTTATCTCACTCTATTATGATACCTTTAGCATCCAACATCCATTATTTGATTATCTTCCTCAATGAACAGAAAGAAAACAACTCCAAATAGCCATTATCCCAATGCAAACACCTGAACCCAAAAGCCAAAAGAAATCTTCCTCTATGATCTCTTAAAACACCACCTACTCCAGCTTCATTAGAACAAAGAAAAGTTGCAACAATGTTGATTTTAATCCATTTGGGTGGAAGGGGCACCAAAAATAAGAATTCAGCTGTGTAGGTTGGTTAACACCCAGTGGTCCAAAAATAGATTAAACTTTGATGAGATTGATGCAAAGCTAATAGCATTAGATACAATAAAGCCCATATCGATCTCCTAACCATCATGTATAAGTTTATTTCTACTCTTCCATGAATAAGATACCAAAGAGTAATACAAACTTGCAATGAAAGGATTAACTTTCGCTAACCTTCCCAATTTATCCAAACAATCCAGGAAGGAAGAAAAAATAGGAATAAGAATTCCCCATTTATTCACCAAGGCAATAGCTTGAATTAGCTTGGAACATTTGTCTGCAACATGCTCAACATCTTCTATCGCCACACAACCTCTCGGACAATGATTATAATTCAGCAATCTCCTGTACATCAAGGGGTTTGTAGTAGGAATTGTATTCTTCAAAGGAAGTCACCAGAAACAGTCAATCCGAGGTTGCAGTTTCATATTCTTCCACTTCCAAATGTAAAAATTATCTAGATATTCCATGTTCGAACACAAAGGCCATACCATCAATTGTTCTACAAGAGAAGTTGGTTATAAGTTCCAGTTCATTATACAAAAGCTCTAAGTAAATCTTGATTTGAAGCATGATTTCAATAAAAGGCTCTCCCAAGTACTTAATTAACTCCACCTGATTCCAAATTCCACCAGAAATAAAATTCTCCAAAGGAGGAAAGTTCGTCTCCTCCACAACAATGAAGGTAGGCAATCTATCAAAGATTCTATCTAAAACCCAAATATCATTTAATATGTTAACTGAATTACCTGAAGCAATCCTCCATCTCACAATTGGCCTAGAGCTTTAGTACCAATAAGCAATATATTTCAAGTTGAAGAAGTATTAGTCCTGGGTATAGCACACCAAATGTCTTTGCCATACTTAGTAGATAAAGAGTTATTAAGAATAGAAACTGGATTGTTGAGAAAATTCCAAGCAAATTTTTCTTTCAAAGGTCCAACTATAGAAACGGTTGAGTGAATTCCATGACCTCCAGCATACATAGGTTTGCAAAGTTTCTTCCAAGTAACATAGTGTAAACCACGACGTCCATCTTTTTTATTCCATATGAATCCCTACACATCTTATCAAATTCTCTCAAAATGCTCAAAGGAACTAAAGAATGGGACAAGTAGAACAATGGAATGGAAATAATCACTAATTTAACAAACACCAATCTTCCTTCTAGGGAGATGAACTTATTCCCCCACACCTCCAATTATGAAGCAGATTTCTCCAAAAGATTGAACAAGTCTGAAGAAATCAATCTCCTCAATGCAATTTTGATACCCAAGTATTACATCTCCTTCACCTCATTAAAACCTATTAACTTGGAAATAGCACTTCTCGTGTTCCGTTCCACTGATTTGCCAAATAAAATGGATGACTTCTGAATGTTAACCTACGGGCCAGTCCAACAGTAGTAAACTGAAATAATTTTCTTAATTTTCTCAAAGTACCCAAGCTTGGATTTTGAGAACATAAGAATATCGTCAGCAAATAGTAATTGAGTAACCTTAGGAGCAATAGGTACAACTTTTAAGCCCAAATTCCTTCCCTTAAGTAAAAAAGTATTATTCAGAAGCTGATAACATATGATGATCAAATAAGGCGATAATGGACATCCCTGTCTAAAACCACTTCTTTTCTTAATAACCTTTGAACCAATCCCATTAACTTGGACCGAGAACAAAGGGTTAATAACACACTCCATCAAAAGGTTAGAAAATTTCAATGGGAAACCATAATAATCCAAAACTTGCCTAAGAGAATCCCAAGCCATGTTATCATATGCTTGTTCCATGTACACTTTAATTGCATCCAAACTTTTTTTAGATTTAGAAATTCTAAATTTATAAAAAATTTCTTGGGCAAGAAGAGATCCGATGAAGTCCTCCCTTTGATAAAAGCTACTAGAACATCAGAAACCAAACAATGAATAACCTTTAATAATATATTCAAAAGAACCTTGGCAACAATCTTATAAATAGACATGCAAAGACTAATAGGATGAAAGTTGGAAGGAACTAAAGGATTACTGATTTTAGGAATAAGAATTATAAGAGTCTCCTTCCACTTAGAGCACATCTTACCCGAAGATAAGAAGGGAAGAATAGCATTCCAAACATCTTTTTTAATCATCTTCCAAAAACCTTTGATGAATGAATAAGAAATACCATCAAAACCATGAGAAATATTCCTGCCAAGATTTTTAACCACAAACTCCACTTCTTCAAACAAGAAATCAACATTAAAAATATCACAATCCCCTTGACTTAATAAGTTCGGATTAGATGGCCAACCCCTCAAAATAATCTCTACATCTCCACTTGTTTCTAAAGAAGGTTAAAAAGATATCCTTGATAGCCACCGAATCCTCCACAAGAGTGCCATCACCATTCTTCACTTGATTGATAAATTTACCATTCCTTCTTCCATTAGTAGAAGTATGAAAAAAGTTTGAATTTGTGTCGCCTTCACCTGCCCATCTTGCCTTTACTCTTTTTCTCCACCAAGTATTCAATCGGGTAAGCGTGTTGTTCAAATCATTTATCTTAGACCTAAGTAATAGAAGCTTAACCTCTGAAAAACTCAGACTAGTCGATTCCTCCAACTAATGTTCTTCAATTTCCCTCTTAAGCTTTTCCTTCAGATCAACCAAATTCTGATGTTTAGATTTGCTCAAAAAATGCAAGGATTTCATAACCCTGAAAATTTTTTTATTAAAGACTTACATAACATCACCACAAGCCAGCTTATTCCATGATTTACTCACCACCGTAGCTGCAGCCAGATAAGATAACCATACATCTTCAAATCTAAGAAATTTATTGCTACAATAACTTTGGTTGAAATTTTTCAAAACAATAGGGCAATGGTCAGAAGCAACCCTAGCCAAGTGCCTAACCGAAGCTTGATGAACCATTTCTAATGCCTTGTAATTCAATAAACATCTATCAAGTCTTTCAAGAATACGAGCGTTACCATTTTTATTGTTGCACCAAGTATACTTTGGTCCAAGAATCGCAACATAAAGGGGGAAGGACCCCTCTCCTTTTCTTATTCAAATTCACCTTATTTTTCCTAGAAGATGGGTTCAAATGTCCAAGAGACCTAACCTCCTTAAGAAGTTTGGGTTTATACACACCACACAACATTACCCAAACCACCAAAACCTTCATCCTTGGTATCCATAGTAACTTCTTTATTGAAAACTGTCAAAGAAGGCTCCTTTGGCTTTTTGATTAAAGCCTCAGAATCCACCAATTCACCTTATTCTACATCAATTCTAACAGAATCACCAGCTCTATCCAAATTCTTCTCCTCCCCACACAAGACATTCAATAATTCAAAGCAGTTACCTTTATTGGAATTTGACTTTGGAGAAGAGTACAGTTATTTACCAGTAACTAAAGATAAATCCTCCTGAGTAGAAACCTCCATAGATATCTTCCATTTTTCACTATTCTCCTTGCAGATTTGATTAACATCATCTTGAACCTCTATCCCATTCAAAAGCAATTCCGTCCCCATAGTATTTTGAGCTTTGTCCATTTTAGAAGACAAAACTTCATGTACACGAGCTTTAAAGGCAGCTTTAGGTATAAAACCTTTCTTCAAAGATCCCACATTCCTTCTCTTATTTCTTTTGTTATTAACCAGTATCCAAGGCCCATAAGCAGACTCCTTCTTGATAACCTTTGGTTGAGCTTCATCAACATATTTACCATGGACAGGTGCCTTTTTCGTACCATCATTACCTCCTTCCATCACATTCAAACTGCAAGCATCAATCAAATGCCCAATCCTTCCACATTTGAAACAAAAGGATGAGATTTTTTCATACTCCACCTTTTGAAAGAATCTTCCATTCACTCCATCCACCCCAAACTCCTAGTGGAAGTTGTTTATCAAGCTCAACTCGGACGCAGATTCTAGCAAATTCCCTTCTTCCCTATTGGAACATATAGCCATCTATCAAAAGAGGTATTCCAAATAGAGAAGCTATTCTCGACACATTAATCTCATCCTAGCAATAAAGTGGAAGGTTGGGCATCCTAATCTAGAAAGGAGAAGACAACCCCTTTATAGAATCAGGAGAGAAATTAAGATTCCACTTATCAAGTCCAACGATATGACCGTTCACAAACCAAGGCCCACCAGATAAGACGTTTTCCATAGATTCATTAGTAAAAAAAGAACATAACACCCATCCTGAGCCAAGAAAAGTCAAATGGAACTTCCCAAATTGCGACCATTGGCATCTCAATTCTTCTGCAATAACTTGTATAGGGATATATCTACCGAAGACCTTCACAACAACAGAGTACTGAAGCTTCTTCAAATTGGGTTTAACATTAGGTTCATACAACTTAACTGCAGAACCATCCTCCGAGAGAACAGACTCATTTTCCAACATATTAACCTTAATATAAGGTCGCTTAGACCAAGGATTGCCAGGACGATGATCATTCATTTCTTGAACATCGATTTGAATTCCCTCTGAAGCATCAAGACCTTGACCATTCTCTAAAGCAATATCACAAACAGTTGGTGGATCATCACATTTACTTTGAACAGACGGAACTCCCTCCGATATGGAAATAGACTTAGAAATTGGCAAACCTATTAACGAAGAGCTTCATATTTTAAGAAGATGGCTCAAAATTTTTTATTTTTGAAACGCCAAGCGGAGTATTAGCCTTGAACTCTTCCACAATTTGCTTGCCTTTACCAATAACTGGTGGAGAGGATTTAACTTCAACACCACTTGATTCTCTGATAACTAGAGGTGCATTACAACGATTTAACTTCGGAGAAATCACAGATTGAGGTGAGACAGCTGGACCAGAAATGCCATGAGAGGCAAGCGACCAACAATTAGTAGGGTTCCGGCCACCAGAGTTGGCCAGTGGCCGGTCTTCCATCTCTAGCAGAAAACTCGCCAACAGATAGACGAAGAAAAATTTGAAAAAAAAAACTAAATAAAAAACTGGGAGCTTCTCTCTCTAGCGTTCTCTCTAGAACGCAGTTCAAGTGTCTTCCATAGAGAAAGTTATATTGTGAAAATTTAACATATATAAAGTTATTCTCATTTTTGCACTACAAACTTAAAGTTTTAATAAAGAAAATTTCAAAATTTTAATATTGTTAAAAAAACCGAGATAAATAGAGTGTAACTTACATTAATTTGGATAACTTCCTGATAGTAGAGACAGATCGAAGCCACCCAAAGCTAACTTTCTATCTCTAAAATCTTTCCTCTCTCTAGATCAAAACTCAGTTGGGGGGACTTTTGACAAATGAGGATTTTAAGTGAATAACTTATTATTTAAAAGATCATACAATTTTTTGTATGGAAGTTTCAAATTTTATTTTTATAAATTATATATTTTTATTTTAAATGAATTGTATAAATATATATATATATATATATATAGCCACTTTCGTTTAGATTGCAAAGATTGTAAAGTTATTCCGAGTGAAAATTTATGTACCCAACATCGTTTATTAGTTTTGGACTTTAAGATAAAGGGGCATAAAATAAAAAATAAAGTAAAACAATTTTCTAGGATTAAATGGGGGCATTTAAAGAATATTAACAAAAAATATTTTTGAAAATAAGCAAATTCATAAACATCGTTGCCAGCTCCGCTTGCATCGGCATACCTGCAAAACTCATAAATGTTAATTGAGCTAAAAAACTTGTTTATGACATTCACATCATCACATGGTAGTAGTGCAAACAATATATGCAGTATAAATTCGCAAGTTGAGCTTTGTTTTTTTATGCAGCTAGATTGCTTAACACGAACATATTTTAACTACGCTTATAAGAAGCTTTGTTATAAAAATTGGTTTAATTTTAAAAATTCTGATAATTGGGAAATATATAAAGTGGCTCGTAAGGATGCTAAGAAAGCAATATGCGATGCAAAGGCATTAGCTTTTAGTGATTTATATAATAGATTAGATACTAAAGAGGGAGAAAGATATATGTATAAGTTAGCCAAACAAAGAGATAGGAGTAGTAAGGATTTAGTTCAAGTGAAGTGTATTAAAGATGAAGATCAAAAAATACTTTTCTTAGAAGATGATATTCAACAAAGATGGATGAGATATTTTGCTAAACTTTTTAATGATGATTGTGAAAATAAGATTGACTATAGTGACCTTAGCACCCTAGTCGCCTTAGATGGTTTGTTCACATAAAACGGCGGCCTTCCGATGACCCGGTTAGGAGAGTAGACGTATTAGATTTTACTTGTGTTAGGAAAGGTAGGGGTAGACCTAAAAAGACTTGGTTAGAAAATATTAGGAATGACCTTTCTTTATTAGATTTAAACGAGAATTTGACTTTTAATAGGACACAATGGAGAAAAAAGATTCATGTAACCGACCCCACGTAGTGGGATAAAGGCTTGATGTTGTTGTTGTTGTATAGCCACTTTCGTAGGCCCACTTAAAAATCAAATTTCCTTAGCACAGTAGCCCACTTAAACTGGAGTAATTATTACGTCCGTTCACCGAATGTGTTCATAAATCAATAACCACTCGCCATGTCATGTGAAATTCGATATTGAGAACTTGGTGTTGCCCGATTTTCATTTTGATAGGACTTAATAATTGCTCCTCAAACTGATATTCCGTTTAGGTTTACTAAATATTTCGCTGCCATTCTCAATGCTCAGGACGCTCCGGCATCTTTTTTCTTCGTGCCAACGCCCTCGTCGCCAATTTCTAGAGATATGGAATCCTCTGGGACACTTATGTACAGCATCGGCCATGGAGAAACGAGGATCGCTGGAGCTGGAAGAGGTGCAAAAGGTCCTCTGCGACGTCAAGGCAGACGATGTGAGGGTGATACACGTGGGCGACCAATGCGACTGGACTGATCACATAGTCATCGCCACCGGTAGATCCACCTGGCACGTCAAGAACATCGCTCAAGCTCTTCTCCACAAGGTAGGTTTGTCTCCCCCATTTCTTCAATTGTTCAACCTTGGAGGTTGCAACATAGCAGTTATTGCAGTATAACGAAGACGAATGGTTTGTATGTTGATTTATGTCGTTTCTATATGCTCAGACCGTTTCCTTTTATTCCATTGGTAGTTGCACTAATCTAAGTTGGCTAACATGTATAAAAATCATGGACGAATAATTGCGGATGGGAGGATAAGAGTTAAGCTAGAGGGGGATATTGAAAGTGAACAATGGAGAATGCAGGTGCTATAGAAGTGTTTTATGATGTGAGTATGTTTTTGGGTCATTAGGTTTCAGCCTGTAATGGTTAGGAAACTGCCATGTTTTCCTTTAATAATTTTACTTACAGCTATAGGTTTCCCACCTATCCCATTTGGCTGAAAACGTACTGCCCAAATGCGGTTAGTTTGGAGCACGAGGCATCATGCACAGGCTGTCACCCTGGATGAAGTTGTAGCCCCTCCAATCATAATCATTAGCTTTGCCCCAATTATTTCTGGTCAATTTGATAAATTCTTCTCCTCCTTTTATTTATAGTGGGCAAGTAATTTGTTAAACACAGCTAACTCAAGTTGTTTTTACTATGTATAACCAATATATCCTTGTTCTTCACTAGTCCATATGCATTTATCTAATTCTATATCTTCTTCTTATATGCATATATTCCATCCTCTAATATGTATGCTCAAACAACTCCCAAGATTTTTTGTGCAAATTTATTACGGGTGCTATACCACAATATCTCTAAATCAATGATTTCCGCTTTATGGGCTGTTATTTCCTTTGTTCCAAATCTACCCAAAGTTGTGATTAATCTCCTCTTTCTAAGAGAGTTATCATCTTAACCTCATTATCACAATCGTCTTTATCGAAAATACTCAAGCTATTAGGGTTGGATTTTTAATCCATGATAGATGTTAGTTTATTGTTATATGATTATTTATAGCTCAAATATACTTGTAATTGTGTGTTTGATGTGCCTTCCAAGAGCATCTATGATAGGAATCACCTCCAACCAACTAGCTTTATTAATCAAAAGGGTAGGAATACGAACTCGATCAGTCTAGGAAAGGTAGAGATGTATTGAAATGTTGGAATGAAAAGCAAGAGACCAGTTTATTATGATCAACCATCAAAAGCCAATCAAGTGTGTGGATCTCTTTTGAAGATCTTTCTTTGTTATGAACATTGTTTTGTAGATTCTTTCAAATATAGGAATTATGTGTCTTCTTAACCTTTTCTAAATAATTTGTCCCTTATTTTCCTTGATTTTTAATTAGACTTCTGGCACATATCTAGTAATGTGAAAGCCCTTCTAAGTCATTGTTATTTGTTTGAAGACCATTTTCCCTTTGTCATTTCAATGAAACTTGATCTTTTAATTGGATTATGCCTCAATTTCTTATCCTATTTGTGTTAGTTATACATTGTACAAGCAATAAAAAAGATTTGAAATTGAGAATATTTTGAAATTTAGTGATATGCATTACTTCTATGGTTATAAATGCATTTAATTGAAAATCTTAGGATATCTTGTGCATATAAACCATAAATTCACATACATATTACAATTTTAAAGTTAAATTTTGTCATAGAATAAGTTATGGTCCCACTATCATGTATAAAAGATGCCATGGATAAGATATTGCTTGTTAACATATATATATATATATTCGTATTAATCTTAAATTTTCTTAAGATCAGATGCTTTGATAAAAACTATTTAAAAAATTGCTTGTGTGTGTCTCAGAATATTTACGATCATAGAGAGATAAATAGTTTAATATCCTAGTTTTGTATGAAGGTTTAACATACACATAACTAAAGAGAGTAGTGTAGGAGTTATAAGTGACACTATATTTTTTATGTTGAAAACCCTGAAAAGTAAAATCCATGGGGCTTGGCCCAATTAAAATGATTTTACTAGTGTTTGTATTTAATTACAAATGAAGCCCTTCCCTTAGGGAAGACATTGCTACATTCTAAAGAATGTTATTGATGGTTGAGGTTGGAAGAACTATTTGATAGGAACATGGCATAAATTCAGGTGCTGAAGTTTGTTGTTAGAGTTGATATCGATGGTATGCATTGATTTTATAAGTGACGGTGTGTTGGCATTATTAGTGATGGTAGGTGATGAAGCCAATAAGCATGGAGTAGCCATGCAAGAATAATCGGAATATTGTTGGTTGGCGAGCCATAGCTAGGCTATTGAGGTCGGAGGAGCGTAATCAGGCTACGAAGGTTGGAGGATTGTAGTAGGGCACTGAAGGATTGTAGTGGGGCATCGGAGGACTGGAGGATTATAGTTGGGCATCAGAGGATTGTGGTTGGGCGATGGAGGCCAGAAGGATTATATTCAGGTGGTAATAGTTAGAGGGTAATAATTGTGCGACAATAGTCGTCTGGTGATGAAGGATGGTAGACCATAATCAACGGGTGATGGAGATCGGAGGACTGTATTTCACAATGGAGATAGGAGGATGGTAGACCATAATTGGTCGACAATGGAGATAGGAGGATTGTATTTTATAAGTAATGGAGGTTGGAGAACTGTAGTCGGCGGCAACGATGATCCAAAGACCTATAGGTGATCGAGGTTGGATTGTAGTTGGGCGAAGGTGGTTGGAGGACTGTAGCCGAGTGACGATGGTTTGAGGACCATAGTCGGTAGGCAAAAAAGATTAAAAGAACCAATAATTGGCGGTGTGATGGAGGTTAGAAGGATTGTAGCCATATGGGCGATGAAGGATGGTAGATCATTGTCAACAGGTGGTCAGAGGAACATAGTTGTTGGTGATTAAGGTCAGAAGGACTATAATTAAGTGAATGTGGTTAGTGGACCATAGTGGCGTGATGATGGTCCAAGAACCATTATCGTTTGGTGATGGAGGTCCAAGGAATTGTAGTTGGTGGCGTGATGAAGGTTAGAAGGACATTATCAAGCAACAGTGGTTGAAAGATAATAGCCGAATGATGGAGGTTTGAGATCGTAGTCGACGAATGATGGTGGTTAGAGAACTATTATCATCGAGCGATAAAGGTTGGAAGTACTGTAGTTAAACAATGGTTGGTGGAGGAGCATGGTTGGGCGATAGTGGTTCAAGGATTGTAATAAGGTGATGGCAGTCATTCTACTGTACTCGGTGGGGGACAGTAGCCTAAGGGCTAGGAGCGTAGTTGGGTGATGGTGGTCTAAGGGCTGTAGTCAAGTGACGATGCTTAGGTGAAAGTTTAAGGGCGTGGCTAGGCGGCAATTGTTGGGCTTCAAAAGTTCGGCGGTAGCGGTTGAGCGGTGAAGATCGAGCAGTGTTAGCCAAGAGGAGGTCCAACCACGATGACCTTGCAAAGATCTAGTGGCAATAGCCAAGTGGCAGTCGAGCGGAGGTTTGAAAATGATGGTCAACCAACAAAGATTAAAATGTGGTGGCAATGCAAGGGTACGATGGAGAAAATCAAGGTGGAGGTCTAGTGTGGGTAACTGGGCAGCAAAAGTCTGAGTACAGCCGACTGTTGAGGGTTTGCTGGCGGTGGTATTCGAGTGAAACTTTTGGATGCTTCAAGCCGTAGAACTTTCTCGAGTCTCTCACCCAATGTTCTAAGCCCCTACCTTATGCAGAGAGTAGGGGTCTATTTATAAATTTTTGGAGAAGCATGCCTCGTAAATATGGCGAAATTCGGAGTACTCCATCGGACACCCTATTTTGATTCCCTTAATCATGAATCATTGGTTCAACATTCAAGTGCCTTAATGATTTCTGAATTAAGCAATTTTGGGCTTGTTGGATTCATTTCGTCGAATCGCTCTATTTGACTATACGCATGTCAAATTTGTAGATCATTTGGTTATAAATGAATGTCCTGAATTACACTTATGGCTCTTGATTTGAGCTCTAATTTAGCCATTGTTGGTGTCGTTGGGTTTATCTTATCAAGCGTTTAGTTCAAATAGAAATTTGATGAAATCGAATTTCAGATGACTTTGAATTTAATTTTAAAAGTTTTCCATATAAAAATGTCTTGAGATTCATGCCCGATCTAGGCGATTTTTTGATGACGTATCAGTTGTTCTCCTATTTTTGGACGTCAAAGCTCGTGGAGTCTGAAAATTGATTAAACCCTAAAAAAAGGTCGTGATGTAAAATTATAATTTCAGAAAAATTAAAAGGTATGATTGCTCTTTGGATTTAATGTGGAACTCATTTTAAGGTTATGAAGCAAGTAATTTTTTTTAAATTATAATTTCAACATTTCATGATGTTTGGGCATCAACCAGAGAAAAAAATATAAAAATATTTATTGTTTGAAATTGAATGTAGAGGCTTTGTTGGGTTCCAAACAAGTTAAAATTGAATACATATCATCGAATAATGGCCCAAAGACTCAAAAAAGATATGAATTGGGCTGTTTGGTCTAAAAAAAGGGGCCCAAATGAGACTTTGTAGTGGAACCGGTTGGCTAGCTGCCAGCAATGCTGCTGTGGGCTTCCTGCACGCATCGTGTGTGCGTATAGATGTGTATTTAATTTTTTTAATTCTTTCTATTTTTATTTATCTAAAAAGGGAAAAATTAAATTTTACTCCAAAAGATTCTGAAGGAGGTTTGGAAAGTTTTTTTAAATAATAATAATAGTATGTATGTATGTATTATTATTATTATTATTATTTTAATTAAATATTGTACCTTTTTTTCAATAAAGAGAAATTTGGAATTTTTTATTTAGAAAATTCAAAAAAGTTTGAAAACATTAAAAAATTAGAGAGAAATTTCCAAATTTACCTTTCCTCTGATCATTAAATACAACTCCCTATGCCCATTACATGACAATGATGCTTGACTATTGAGAGCATTGTCGTATCTTCTCTCGATGCTTAACATGACATCGATGACCGACTCTCGACATCCAAATATAAATCAAATTAAGCACAAATCCTAATTAAATTACTTCTTATTAGTCAATAATATTATGTTTATTCAATTTTTATACACTATCTTTTAATATATGAAAATTAGAATACTGTATCCAACTCATATCCATGTCTTATATTTTCAATAGTTGACATGTTCTATCGTGTTTGTTCATCATCAAATGAGAAGACATACAACAATAACAACATTAGCATCAAGCCTTTATCCGACTATATGGGTTCGACTACATGAATTATTTTTCTCCATTATGTCCTATTAAGAGTCAATTGTTATTGAATCTTACAATAAAGGTCATTCTAATACTTTCTAACCATATCTTTTTAGGTCTAACTCTAGTTTTCTTAACATAGTCCGAATATACATTTACTCTCCCAACTGGGTCATCGGAAGGTTGACGTTTTAAATGACCAAACCATCTAAAGAAACTCTCTCAAATTTTAATTTTCTATTGGAGCTACTCCAACCTTTTCATGTATATACTTATTTCGCATTGTATCTCTAAGCATAAAACTTCTCACCCACCTGAGTATCCTCATCTCTACAACACTTAATTTTATGCTTTTTTTAATGGCCAACATTTTGCGTCATAAAGCATTGCTGGTCTCACCACTATCTTATAAAATTTTCCTTTAAGTTTAAGGGGTACTTTTCTATCACACAGTAGTTTCGGATGCATTCCTCCACTTCAATGATCCAACTTGAATTCTACTAATATTATCCCATCTGTTTAACTATTGATTTGAATAATTGACATAAGATATCTAAAATATGCACTCTTTTTATTGACTTAATCACTCAATGTCACAATACCACCCCTAGATCTATTACTACTAAAATTATAATATGTACTTAATTTTAGATCTACTCAAACGAAAATCTTTAGACTCTAAATTTGACCTCCATAATTCAAGCTTTTCTTCAACTCCTCTCTTGTCTTATCAACAAGAAGAATATCATCATCAAAAAGTATACACTAGGATATATCCTCTTGCAAATGTCTAGTAAGAACATTCTTGACTAAAGCAAAAAGATATGGACGGCTTAAAGCTGATCCTTGATATGATCCAACTAAAATAAGAAAATATATGGTCAAAACACCTTGTGTTTGAATACAAGTAATAGCTCCTGATATATATCTTTAATGACTTTTTTTTGAGAATCTGCAAATGCATTAAGATAAAAAAAAAGCTAATACAAACTACTCAGTGATAGAAACCCTATCACTTTCCTCCTTAACCAAAGAAAAAAAAATAGGAGGACATTATTTAAACTATCCCACAAAAAATCACCCTCTAAAGCTAAATTAGCACAAAGATGTGCTAATCTATTACAATCTCTATTTGCAAATTGAATTAAAAAACTCCCAAAATCCTTAAGAAAAAAGTCTTCATAAACTACCTCTTGATCAGGTGAATCCAAATTACCAACTGCTTTGTTGAGGTAATTTATAACATTCCAGTTATCACCTTCTATAACAATGACTTTATAAACAAGCATCCATTTCTTGATCATAATCTTTAGTTGCCGAAAAGCCAATAATTCCAAGAACCCACTATCCCAATGCAAACACTTATGCTCAAAGGCTAGAAGCATTCTTCCTCTATCGTCTCTAACAACACCGCCAAGTCCAGCATCATACGACTGAGTTAAAGCTGCATCTATATTTACTTTGTTCCTTCTGGTTGGAGGGGGATGCCAAAAAGAATTCAGCTTAAAAAGCTGGTTAGCTTCCCAGTGATCCGAATAGAGAGCATATTTTGATGAGATAGATGCATAACATACTGTGTTAGAAACAATATTCACTAAGCCAATTTCTTTGCCATCATGAACTAACTTATTTCTACTCTTCCATATGAAAAATATCAGGTAGCAGTAAAGATGTGCTATAAAAGGATTTGTTTTGCCACACCTTTTCAGAAATTGTACACAATCCAGTGTAGAATTGAACCTTTGAATCCGAAAGCCCCATTGATTGAGTGATGCTAAAGTTGCAGTAATCTTGCTGCAACTTGTTGTCACATGCTCTGTATTTTCAACCATCCCGCATCCTCTCGGACAATGGTTATCATTAAGCAACCTCCTCTTCATTAGGAAATCTGTAGTTGGGATTGCTTCCTTTAAAAGCCGCCACCAGAAGCAATCAACTCTTGGGTTCAGCTTAAGCTTTTTCAACCATTTCCATTCTTTTACAGGAACAGACTGCTCTGTATGTTTCCGGTATGCTGCTGCTGCCATAGAAGATCCTATAAAGTTGTTAATTAATTCCAACTTATCCTTCAAAATATTTGAATAAATCTTGGTACTAGTAATAATCTCCATTAATGATACCCCAAAGTATTTTTCCAGCTCATCCTTAATCCACAAACCATTAGCAATAAAGTTCTGTAATGGTGGAAATTCCGTTTCAGTAACAGCAATGAAGGTAGGCCACTCTTCCAACCTCTTGTCTAATGGCCAAATATCTTTAAGAATGTTTACCAATGAACCCGAATGTATCTTCCATCTCACACATGGTTTTAATGCTTTTGCACCACTACACAAAATTTTCCATGAAGAAGAAGAGCTTGGTCTATACTCATTAGACCAAATATCTGTCCCATACTTAGCAGCCAACATTTTGTTCAACATTGTATCAGGATTTTTAATAAAATCCCAAGCAAACTTTGCCCTTAACGGACCCACCATGTTAATCACCGAGTGAATGCCTCTTCCTTCATTATGTACAGATTTACACATCTCCTCCCCTGGTATGAAATGCATACCGTGACTCCCATCCTTTTTATTCCACAAAAATTCCCTACATATCTTCTCAAACCTCCTCAAAATGCTTAAGGAAATGAGAGAAGCAGTGATTTAAAACAAAGGAATTGAAAAGATGACTGATTTAACAAGCAATATCCTTCCAGCTAGGGAGAAAATTTATTCCCCCATACATATAACTTCGAGGCTGCTTTCCCCACTAGGCTAAGAAAATCTGAGCCAAACCTTCATCTCAAGGAGTTCTTAAAGCCCAAATACTGCATGTCCTTCACTTCCTTAAAACCTAGAAATATGGAAATTTTTCTTCTCCTATTGCTTTTCACTGCTTTGCCAAAAAGAATTGAGGATTTAAGCTTGTTGACTGACTGCCCCGTCCAATTGCAATATTCCGAAATCAGCTTTTTGATTTCCCTCAATTGTGAACCAAGCACATACTCACAAGTTGGGATCAAAATTAACCACTTGATTTTTATAGGAAATTGTTTTGTACAATCTTGATTATATTGAAAGATCTATTATCAAAGGCTTTGCATCTCCTTGGATTTAACAAACATTATTGAGAGAGCTTCGTTTTTGTTTGAATTTGCGATCTCTTTTTCCCGTTTGGCTTGAATGGTGGTGGAGGGTCGCCGGTCATCGGCTAATGATGACCGGAAAACCTCCATTCCTTACTCAGCAAGGTGTCCTAATGATGAATATCATTGTGGATCCAAAAGCATGAGTTTTACTAATCGGGAAAGCTTGTTCAAACGGAGACCTTTGATCATCAATGAAGGTCGGTTGAGAATGAAGCAAGAACCTGTTTTGGTGCTGGGTAAAGGGAAGGAGCTATTTACATTCCAAGATAGAAGGACTCGTTTGTTCATTCATATCCGATCAGAAATATTTTGAAGGAGATGGCCAATGATGCGGAGGCATCTTCTTCTATTGTCTTAAATCTAAAGGTTAACAGATTTACATCTGTCGCTGAAAATGAGGCGGATTTTCAGGACCTTTCAAATTTGAATTTTGAGATGGTGATTCAAGACAGATCTAAATGCTGATGATGAATTGCAAATTAAATCTGGTGGAATTTCAAAAAGATCGGTAAATGTCATGGATGCTGCTCCAAATGCGGTCAATATCAAATTCGGTTTAGAAAATTATTGGTTGTCTAATAACCATATTAAAGTGAATCATGTGGAATTAGTTCATGATGAGGAGGGTGATGCAAATGTTGTCAAGTTGAATTTGGAGAAGGTAAGTGATATTGTTAAACTTCTCCAAAAATCTTTTGTAGTGAAAGTATTTGGAAAAGAAATTCCTTTTTCTATTTGTAGCATTGAATTGAGGAAACAATGGAATAAATTTGGATCTTTCCATCTTACTTCATTGGGTTTAGATTGGATTTTATGTTCATTCCAAACTTCTCAAATAATGGAAGAAGTTCTAAGTGGAAGTCCTTGGTTTGTGGGTGGACACATAATTGGGGTGGATAAATGGTCACACCTCAATTTTCATCGACTTCACTAAAAGGTTTATCATCATCAATCTGGATCCGATTGCCTCATCTACCTCTACATTGTTGGGATGAAGAGAATGTTACAAAGATTGTTTCGAAAATTGGTGTTCCATTGTTCTTGGACGGCAAAATGTTTAAATGGGGGAGACGAGAATTTGCAAGAGCTTGTGTTCGTATTAAGCTTGATTCTAAACTAGCTTATGGTGTTTGGATTGAGGGTCTTTTTGGAATTTTTTTTTTCAAAAAGTGGAGTATGAGAAAATATCAACTTTATGTTTCAAATGTGGAAAGATAGGCCATAAGGTTGAAATGTGTATGGAAGTTATCAATGAAGATCAAAATAAAAATCTAAAGGAAGCTTTGAAGGAAGGGAACAAAGACTTGGGGAAAGAAGAATTAGCTAAGGATCATTTCTAGAGAATATGTTCCTTGCTTACATGTGAAATTTAAAAATAAAAGGAGGAATAAGTTTCATAATCAAAGTTCTATGGTTGGTTTTGCAGTTAGAAACCGTGCTCATGGTTATATGGAAAAGGCTAATAAATTTGAAATGCTTTCTCATGAGGTTGAGGACAGATTGGAAGTGGAAGCTTCAGAAAATCCTGTCTTCATTGAGCAGATGATATCAAATGCTGTGGATGAAAATATAGAAGGGAATGGAAATAAGGCCCATATTTTAGAACGTCCTATAGAAGATCATACCGGAATTAATATTTCTGGGAAAAGTAGAAATTCTGAAACTAGAGGTTATAAAGAAGTACTTGTTGATGTTGCTGTTAATGTTCCTAATCAACTAGTTGACGGTGAGACTGGGCAAGGCAATGAAGGCGGTATGGTGGATAATGTTACAAATGTTATTCATCATGAGGAGATCCAGGAAAACAAGATGGATTCAACAATTTCGGATGATAGAATTGGAATTATATCTAATTCTAAATTTGAAACTAGAGAAGATTCTAATGAAAAGGTAAGTACTCCTTTGTCAAAATTTGGTAAAATAAATTCTGGAGAAGAATTATTTGAAAACGGGAAATTCATACTACCTTCTAAGTCATTCCTTATGAAGAAAAAATTTAATAAAGATACAAGGTTGTTTGGTCCTATTAAAGGAAGCCTTAGAGGAAGGAAGATAGACATTCTTGGTGGCAACATTGGAGCCACTACTTTATTTAAACAGTAAAATGATTGATGAAGGGAAATTTCAAGAATGCTCGGTGGAGAGGTTGATGATAGTGGAGCTTCTTAAAGACATGCCTTGTGGAGATGTCAAGATCATAGGCTATATCTTGACGATTTTCTATTTCCTTAGTTTCATTACTTTTATTTTGTATAGCAATCTTGCTTTTTCTTTATTTACTTTAAGCATAAGGTGGTATTTGAAAAAAGGATTTAGAATAATGAAAATTAAGATCTACTCTATCTATTATTTTTTTAGTCAATTGGGAATTCTGGGATACTAATTGTTTAATCTTTGGTATCCCCTCCACCCTGATGGGTTTCAAATTATAAGTAGAGGGACTTATTTTCATTATGAAATTTCCTTTTTTTCTAATAGTTCAATTATGCTTAAATTGCTTGCTAATAAGACTTCCTTTTACTTTGTTTTAAAGGGAGTGTCTAGTAGTTTTCTTTGCTTGTAATAATTCCCATTTTTAATTTTAATGCTATATGCATTTTCTCAAAAAAAAAAAAAAAAGAATTCCCTCAATTGTCCCATTCTTTCTTCAGAGAACATGAGGATATCATCTGCAAATAGAAGATGAGAAATTCTCGGAGTTGAAGGAGTCACTTTTACACCTATGTTGCCTTTAGCCAAAAACCCATTCGTCAGAAGTTGGGAACATAAAATGAACAAATAGGGAGACAGAGGACACCCCTGTCTGAATCCGCTTTTTGCTTCAATCCAACTTGAACCAACTCCATTAATTTGAATCAAGAACAAAGGATCAATCACACAATCCATCACAAGATTAGAGAACTTCCTTGGAAACCTAAAGTAATCCAAGACTTGATTAAGAGAATCCCAAGACAAGCTATCATAAGCTTTTCCATGTCCACCTTGATGGCCACCAATCCTTTTTTAGCTTTTGAAATTCTGAATTTGTGAAAAACTTCTTGAGCAAGGAGAACATGACTGTACAAAGATCTCCCCCTGATAAAAGCTACTTGAACATCATCAATCAAATAATGAATCACTTTGGATAACCTGTTTAAAAGCATTTTGGCAATAATCTTATAGATAAAAAGGCACAGACTAATCAATCTGAAATTAAAAGGGGTAAGAGGACTACTGATTTTAGGAATTAGGACCACCAACGTCTCCTTCCATTTGGAGCACATCTTACCCGATGAGAAAAAGAACTCAATTGCTTTCCAAACGTCCTCACCAATTATCTTCCAATAAGCTTTAATGAATGAGTATGTAACCCCATCCACATATCTTTAATGACTTGAATACAAGCATTATTAACTTTTTTTCTTTTCTAGAATTCTCTCGAGCACTTTTCTTGAAACTCATCATAAGCTTTATATATATATATATATATATATATATCTTTTTAGTCTCTATACTTCATCAAATTTCTAAAAACATAAATTGTTTTCGTAGTAGACCTATTCTTGAAATTGATTTTGAGAAACATTAGTATCACGTCATAACCTATGCTCAATCACTCGCCCATAATTTTAATATATGATACATTAACTTAATTTCTTTATATTTTGCACAATCTTATGTATCACATTTATTTTTAAAAATAGGAATCAATATACACGTCCACTAATTTGACATATTTTTAGCCTTCAAAATAATATTTAAAAGTTTAGTAAGCTAAGAAGTTCTTTGTTCTTCTAAGAATTTTCACATCTCTATTGGAATATCATCAGGTCCCATAGCTTGTCCACACTTCATTTTCTTTAAAGCCTCTCCAACTTCGATTTAACTCATACATGATAAAAACAAAGATCTCTATTTTCATTTAGGATGATAAGCTCACTAAAGTTAATCGTATTCTCACATTTTTTATTTACAATTTATTGAAATATCACGTTCACTTAGGTTGGATATTCTCTTGTAAGAAAAATATTTTTGAATCTTTATCCTTAATATACTTTATTTGAATTAGATCTTTACTTCTCTTATCTCTTAGCTTGGCTAACTTATACATTTTTTTTCTCCTTAATAACTAATCTATTATATAAATTACTGAAATCTAAATTCTTTACATTACATATTGACTCCCTACATGCCTCTTTAATCTTTCTCAATTTTTAAAGCTTTTACATCTAAACTAATTTTATAAAAAAAATTCTTATTTTTATTATTTTCTTGCATATTTTGATTTCACTATTAACTATATTTATTATTAGAAGATTTTTCTTTTGATTTGCCAGATATATACTTTGTAACATTTTTAATATAGCTAGTTTTTTTTAATATCACTAGCTATTGTTTTTCACATAATATTATTTTTCTCATAAACAACTCAGATCTTGATATCTTAAATTTTTCTCTCAAAAATATTTTCATTAACATTTTTAGGTATTCCCATCTAATAATAGGGCAATATTTTACTTTATTTTTCATATTTCACCCCGTCATTATAAAGTTTTAAAAAATAAGCGATATTGAGTGCATAAACTTTTTCTAAAAATAATTTAACAATCTTTGCAAACTAGATGATTTATTTTTCTTATCAGAAAATAATCAATTTCAGTTTTAGTATCTTCATTCTTATAAGTGATGAGATATAGATATATATATATATATATAATAATAATAATTGAATGTGTCATGATTGATAATGCAATATTTTCATAACAAGTGTAACAACTGCATCAAAATTAGACAAATCTTATTTGCATTAATTATCAAATATGACAATAGTTCGACAATATTATTGTTTAATAGTTTTCATATCTAGTCATGTATAAACTAACTGTCAGTACATTCAAATTCTAAATTATCTATGAGCTTTAATGCTATATTTATCTATGCATCAGAAAAGTCTCGGAAGTGTTTTATTATACTTTTAATGCATAGTTGATTATTTGCAAAACCTTGAAATGGAATTAAGGTGATCTCTTATGAAGAAAATCCTAAAGGATCTTTAACCATTGTTTGTGATTTTGGCGGCGTTTCTTTCCTAATTTGTTAGACACTTAGCATTCAGAAATTGGATTTATGGACGGATTTTTTTCTATTGGAACTTATGAATGTGAATCGAAACTTTTTTATTTTTTATTTTTGAGTATAATGAGAAATTTCTAATTTAGGATTCTGTGTAGGTTATAAATAAGACTTTTGAGTCATATACAATTTAGTGAGCTTTGAGCTTTAGAGCTTTAAGATAAAGTTCCAAGGATCAGCCTTAAGCCCTTGTCTTTTTTCTTTAATCATGGATGTTTTTACTAGATATTTGCAAGAGGATGTACCTTAGTGCATGAGTTTTGCTTATGATATTTTTCTTGTTGATAAGACTAGAGAGGGAGTTGAAGGTAAACTCGAATTATGGAGGTCAACATTAGAGTCTAAAGGTTTTCATAGAGTAGATCTAAAATCGAATACATGGAGTGTAATTATTGTAGTAATAGATATTGTTGGTGGTTTGTAACTTTGAGCGATCAAGTCATTAATAAGTGTATTCCTTTTAGATATATTGAGTCTATTGTTCAAAGTGATGGTGAAAAAGATGGAGATATTATTAGTTGAATTCAAGTTGGATGGTTGAAGTTGAGGAATGCTTCAGGTTTGTTGTGTGATAGAAAAATATCACTCAAACTTATGGGAAAATTTTATATGAAGGTGGTGAGACCTACAATGCTTTATGGCGCAAAATGTTGGCCATTAAAAGAGAAGCTTGATATTAAGTTAAGTGTTGCTAAGATGAGGATGCTCACGTGGATGTGTGGATTTACTCTTAGAGACAAGATACTAAACTAGCATATCCGTGAAAGGTTGGAATAGCTCCAGTGACAGATAAGATTATAGAGAGTCATCTTAGATGGTTTGGTCATGTAAAACGACAGCCTTCTGATGAATCTATTAGGAGAGTAGATGTATTAGATTTGGCCTATGTTAAGAAAGGTAGAAGCAGACATAAAAAGGCTTGGTTAGAAAATATTAGAAATGACCTTTTTTTATTAGTTTTAAATGAGAATTTGACTCTTAACAGGACACAATGGAGAAAAAGTATTTATGTAGCCGACCCTACATAATGAGATAAAGGCTTGATGTTATTAATGTTGTTGTATTTCTATTTTGTGTCCATGATTGGAATTTCCAAATTTTGTCAAGTGTTATACATGCTGAATTTTTTTTGAAGGGCGAATTTGATTGTTTTTGAATTTAATGTTTGATCAGTATGTTTTCTTGTGGAATTTGCTATTTTGGCGATTATTGAATTATTATTTTTTATGAGTGAAGTTTGTCTGCTATTTTTATATTATAAGTGATTTCTTTTTGCTTAAATTCATAGGTTATAACCAGCAAATTGTGATCTTTTTGTGTTTTCATGGCCCATCTCATGTAGGTTGCATTAGTAAATCGTAAACCCTTAATTTTCCTGCTCCACTTGTAACTATTGATGCTGATGGGTAATGATTAGGAGAAATCGACCTATAAACCATGTGATGGTTCAGTTTTTGATTAATCTTGCCATCAATTTTCTTCTCTTCCAATGGAACTTCTTGGGGCTTTGCATCTCCCAAATGGGTCCCGGTAACCGTTAGTTGGGTCCCCTACCTTCTTGTTGCGCTTAGATGATCTTTGGACTGAGCACTCGTGGTCCATAGTCTTATTGATCTCAATTTCTGTTTGATATACTTTTGAAGTAGTTATCTTGTGTGTGTACATGCTGAACCTATTCCGTGTTTTCTGTGTTCTAACTGACTTACTTGTATTTTGTCCTCATGTACATGAGGCCTTTCCCAAAGGGCACTTTTGCCTGTGCTGTGCACAGGCGTGATTTTGTATTTGAAGTCCTTAGAATCACTAAGCCTGAAAGAATTTTAGCATATAACTCTCTGGAGGTATCAACATTGTTTTGATCTAATTTTAACCATTCATTGGAAGAATTGAAATGAAGTTGCACTGAAATTGATAATTTGCCTAGATAGGAATCATATTTTACGTTACGTTGTTATAAAATTCTTCTTTTTTTGCATTAAATATATTCTTGGCTTTCATATGCATTTTTTTCTTTCTATTGTTTTTTCTGCCTGTTTCTTCACATCTCCCTTTTGTTTCTTCATACTGATATTTATACTTCTTGTCTTTATATTGATCGACAGGCAAAGCAGAAACAAAAGGGTGCTGACCATATGATGCTTCCAGCTGTGGAAGGCCATGTAGGGGGGAAGTGGGTTGTGATTGATTCTGGTGAGTTTCTTATTAAGGAAGTACATCCACAGACCTGCGCCTTCGTTTTACTGTTCTACTTGCTGCTAAAATGCAGATTTCTATTATTTAATTGGAAGTTTTTCTTTTAATTTATTTGGTATTTGCATCCCTCTTTGTCATCTAATGTTCTTTTGATATTTAAATATTCACTCATGGACATGTCTTTCCACTTTTTGTATTCATCTATGTTATTTTTCAGATTATAACATTTAGCCTTTTGATTGAATAGGTACTGTGATTGTTCATGCTTTAGATGAGAAGGCTAGAGAATACTATGACTTGGAAAGCCATTTATCAAAAGAAAGAACCACTAAAGGATCTATCCAGGTTAGATCGGATATCATCTCAAAACTATTAGATGACAATCTGAGTTCTATCTACAAGAACGTTTGACAAATAAAAAGTACAATAATAATAAAAATCAAGTATGCAAAAATACTACTACCAGGAAAGCATACATGCAACATAGATCAGAGTTTGATTTCAAAACTATTTAGCTCACTCCTTACTTTTTCCCTGGCTTGAAAAAAAAAGCAAAAGGAGTGAGCTAACACGGTTCAGTAGGCTTCAATAGCCTAAAATAGGAATCATCAGCTTAAAACAAGAGAAATGAAAATGATGATATAGTTAATTGAAGTACTGTATAAAAAACTAAAATTGGAATAAATATTAATACTTAATTTTAATAAGTATTTAAATAAATACTGAACTGTACTGAAACTAGTTGAAATATAAACAAACATTTCATAGTACTTATGAGAATTACCCTCATGCCCTAATTTCCCATATATAACAATTAACTGAATTCCTTCTAGCAGCTAACAAAGTCCTTTCTCGTCAATAAGAGAATTCTTTTTTAATAAATGTAACCCTTAGGTTCCAGAAATTTTAGCACATAATAGATAATATAAGCTCTTCTCACCGCCAACAGAATTCTATATTTCAATCAATTTACCGATATTTCAATGCATTGTAGTAAGTAAATTCAGAACTTGGCAAAATGCCTTAGCAGTAAACAACAGAAAAATCGATTGAGTAGAAATTCACTTTTTTGGAAAATAACTAAATTATTAGAAATCGTGTATAACAACATTTTGAAGCTTTAAATGAATTAAAGCATTTTTTAAGATGTCAAAGCAAATTTCTGAATTGATAAAAATCATTGGTTTTCAAAATTGTCAGGCAAAAAGTGTCGAATAAATATTCAAAACGACCAGACTAATTTGACCAACAATATAGCAAAAGTTTTGTGGGTGAAATTCATCAGAATTCGAGAAAAACCCCTGTTTTGTCGAACCAAGTTATAATTTATATCAACAAAATTCTAATAAATCCGAATTATTGAAAATTGAGATAGACAAAATAAAACTTGTAACAATATGATAATTATTAAAATAAATTTAAAATGTGAATTTGAATTACTGTCTAAAATGGAGCGTTATGGCACTGTGCTTTAGAGTGCAGCAACGTAAAAAATTAGCGTTGCAACATTGAAGGTTCTTTTGTACATTAATTCTAGATTCACCATACAGCATAACAGCGTTGGCTTCCTTAGGTGTTGCGACGCCACACACTAGAACACATTTTTATATATAATTAAATCAAAATTCTGCCACTCACTTCTCACTCCCTCACCTCACGTTGTGGTTTGCCATGGAAGGAAAGAAGAGAGAGGAAGGAGGAGGAGAGAGGAGAGACAAAGTTGAGTTTTTTTATTGTTGTTTCACTTCGTTGCTTTTACGAAATTGCTTAGTTTGTTCTAGGTGACTTATTTCCTATCTTTTGTTTCAAAGATTTTGATTTTAACTTTTGGATTTCTTCCAAAATGATTTAATTATATTTTCTCTTGATTTATTGAACTTCTTCTGGATAACTTTTTATGTGTTGTAGTTTTGATTATTCTTGATATTTTGATGATCGATTTTACAATTTTAGCAGATAAAATGATAATTATTATGCTTATAACGATTTGCATAGAATAATAATTTTGATTTTTTAATACAAACATATTATTAATACAAGTAATGTGAATGAATACAAGTACGTGGTTGAGCAATAGCTAGTTATTATTTTATATAATAATGTACATGAAAACAAGTAAAGACTGACTAATTACTGACGTTGGCTGAAGACTAACCTGTATAAGATGGTGGTCGACGAACTTTCATTTAAATACTGTGGTTTGGTATCATCCTCTACTGTTGACATGATTACTGATTGAGAGTTATAGGTAGATGATTCTTGTGCTGACAAGTAAATAGTGACAACTTTGTTTATTGAGCTAGTGGTTATTAATTTACTGATTGCTTAAAAAACACCACTTAAGTCGAAACCCCTTATTTGTTTAGCGTGATTACAGGAATGCATTCATCATAATGCTTTATTATTATCATATTGTTTTACTATTACTGCAATAGATTTTACTGTTATTGATATTATTATTAATTCGCTATCACTGTTACTGCTATTTTGATTCACTATTTAACGTTTTATTATTATTGAGCACATGATTTCTATTACTAAGTGTGTGATATAAGAAACTGATGTGATGCTGATATAGAATGTCCGAACATTATGTATATACTTATTTGATAGTACTGCATTGTTATGGATTATGAAAGTATTCATAGATGCTTTAATTTTATCGATTTATATGATTTTTTTATTGATTAGATAGGATTATAACGTCGTATAAATGACATCCATATTGGGTTTACTGGTTTACATACTTAGTGTTTATGTATTGTACTGTTTTACTGGCCTTCATATCATATTAGTTTATCAGTTCACAAAATTTATGGTTTAGTATTTCTTTGACTATCTCTATATAGATTTATGATCATATTGACTGTCACTATAATGAATTGAATGATTAAATGTATACTATTTTTTTACTATGCTATGAGTTTAATTGTAGGATTTTATTGTCATATTAAATTTTTTAGCTCATTATATGTAGTTTAAATACTTTCAGGTCAGAGAAGATGATCAGGAGTGTGAGACTGATCAGTTATAGGATTCCCCAGATTTTACTATTTTGCTTATTTTAGTTATTTTTTTGTACTCAATAATGAGAATATGGATTGTTATATTTATATGGCTCCTGGGAATTGTACCTGATTTTTTGATATTGATTATTGATGTATATTGATATTTTGATTAATAAAAGTTATTTTCGTTGTTATTTCATTATTAAAAGAAATTATATGTTTGATTACTCAAAAGATAAAAAGAGATAATTCAACCAAATTAGATTTTGGGGTTTGACATAACGTACCTCGAGCTTAGTAACTTTTTGAATTGGGCCGATAACGGAAAACGATCCAAAGCTGCCAGAAGTGGACTCTCTAAAAAAATCTCGCTTCTTCTCACCCTAGTGCTGGTTGATCAAACAGATCAAATGACAAAACAATGGATTTAGATTTTTTAAGTGCAGAATTTGGCCCATCGCTTAGGCGCCACCGTTCTAGTGTATGGGAACTAGTTCATTTTTCAAATTCAAGAACAAACAGTGCTGGGGAACCAAAAAACACAGCATAGGGGTGCTCGAGGAAAAATTTTCATATTTCACAAACATGCATTTAGACATATAGAATTCACTCTAAAATACATCCAGAGCTTTTTATGCTCACATCATTTCCAAACACATGCAAAACAGTTAAAAAGCAGAAATTTAACTTGTTACCTACCTTGTAATCAGGTTAGACCAGTTTGAATAGTATTCTAATCTTGGAAGTCTCACAACTCTTCCCTTATTAGAAAAATGTCATCCTCGATATTTCCAAATCAAACAGCTCAAGATAAACATGGATATAACTGTCTTATCTTAGATACCTTCTCTCAAGTAGCTTCTCTAACGGTCTTGTTTTTCCACTGCATCTTGATAATTAGAATTTATTTACTTACTTTCCTAATATTGTATGCCAGAATCTTTTGAGGCTCTTCCTTATAGTATAGATTTGGATAAACCTTAACATCATCAATAAATAATCTACTCTCAAAATCAAATATCTACTTCCTCAACTAAGCTACATCAAATATACTGTGTATGTCTAATATATGATAGACAATAATAACATGTAAGCAGAACTTTTAATCATCTTAATAATATTTAAAGGTCCATTGTATGTTAGACTCATGGTTTAAAATTGTGCAATATGAGGCTCGCCTTGAGGCCCGCCTTTGCGCAATTCCAGTAAAAAACACCTCGATGCTTACGCCTCGAGTTTTTTTTATGAGGCTTGCGCCTCAACTTGGTTGAGGCCCGCCTTGCCTCACTGGAATGAGGCTTACGCCTCACGCTATATATATTAAAACTTATATAAATCTTGAAGTAAATGCCCGACATTGGACTCTATATGAGAGGAGGAAGGGGAGAGAGTAGTCCATCATAATGATGATTCAAATAAAGAACCCCTTAGTGATGACAGTGTGATGACTTATGAGTTCTTATGTCATATGTCATTGCTATTTGTTTTTGGAAATTGGAATTATATGTTAATGAAAAGAATACTGGGATTGGGAAAGATAGAATTTTGAGTTGAACTATATTTCATGTTGTCTTATTATTGGGATATTTTGATTTCAATTCATATTTTCTGCTTTTTTATGTTTTATATTATTCGTTCATTAATATATAAAACATTTATCATTTTATGTTTACGCAATCTTTTAATTTTGAGGCTAACGCCTCAAAACGCCTTGAAGCTTACGCCTCGCCTCACTAATGAAAAACGCCTCAATACCCGAATACGCAATTTTAAACATTGGTTAGACTCAGCTTATTTATTCTTTCAAATCTACTAATACCTTTCATAGAACTGACTTTGTCATAAACAAAATTGCCAACAGAAAATTCAACAGGTCTATATTTCTGATTATAATATTTCCTCTGCCTATAGTGTGCAAACTCAATTTTTTTTATCAGACCGATCTTTATTGTAGTGACGTCCACAAAAATTGATCATATCACATGTCTATCATCCACGTCTTCCAAAGACAAAGGATTCATGGACTTCTTATCGTATAGAGATATATAAGGGGTCATACCTATGTTGGATAGATAACTGTTGTAATATACAAATTCTATTAGCAAATTGTGATCCTCCAAACTACACCCAAAATTCAGAACACAAGTCTTAAAAGATTATTCAGTATTTGAATAGTCCTCTTGGACTGCCCGTTCGTCTGCGGGTGAAAAGCAATGTTAAATAATTTTGTACCCAATATATGTAGAATGTCTCTCCATAACTTGAAGGTAAATAGGTCGTTCCAATCAAATATAATCACCTTTGACACATCATGCAATTTGATTATATCTTTGACATATATCTATGCCACCCTAATCGGATCAATCTGTCAGATCAAAACAAAAAGTGCAAACTTCGTCAGTTGATTGATGACAAACTAGATATTATCATGTCCTTACCTCGATATAGGGAATCCCATCACAAAATCCATCATTATTTCTTCCAATTTTCATTATTGGATATGTAATGAGCAGAAGATCACCTAGTCGCTGATGCTCTGCCTTCACCAACTATTAGGCCTCACATTTCAAAACACTCTGCAATACTCTTTTTTAATCCATGCTATCAGAATATATCTTGCAAATCTCAACTCTCAAACCAACATAGGTACATCTTGCAGCTTCTTAGATGAATAGTGTAGTTTGAATAATGTGCTTCATATAAAATTTCAACTCTCAAACGATCAACGAAAGAAACCCACAATCTATTCTTGCATAAAATGATACTATAATCACATAGTAAAAGTTCAGGTCTCTTACGAGATTTAATCTAATCACTCAATTTCAGATACTCCATATCTGACTTTTGAGATTCTTGAATTCTTTCTTAAAGGGTAGATTGAAAAATCATTTGAATCAATCAACTTGAATCTATATCAGCAAATTCTACTTCTATCCCTAGCTTATCTAAATCCTGAATAAAAAAGTCTGCAAAAGTGAGTGACGAAAGAGTAGTATTCAAAGACTTCCTACTCAAAGCATCTGCTACTACGTTCATTTTATCGGACTGATATTGAATAGATAGATCATAATTCTTGATCAGTACAAGTCATTTTCTCTGCCTCAGATTCAGATCATTTCGAGTGAAAAAGTATTTTAAATTCTAATGATTAGTAAAAATCTTGCATCTGACTCCATATAGGTAATGCCTCCAAATCTTTAAGACAAATATAATAGCAGTTAACTCTATATCATGTGTGATGTGTCAGGTAGTTCTCATGTGATTTTAACTATCAAGTTGCATATGCAATAACTCTACCGTGCTGCATCAGCATACATCTTAATCTTTTTAGTGAAGTATCGCTGAAAACTTGAAACCCATCTATGCCTGAAAGAATAGTTAGAATCAGAGCATAATTCAAACGATCCTTCAATATCTGAAAACTCTCTTCATACGAAAGTTATTGATTTTTAAGTCAGTCTCGTCATTGGTAAAGAAATCTGAGAAAACCTCTAAACAAACATCTCATAGTAATAAGTTATGTTTAAGAAATATCTCACCTCAGAATCTGTATCAAGTCTTGGCCAATAAAAAATTGCCTGAACTTTCTAGGGATCCACTGAAATACCTGCACTGGTCATTACGGGTCTTAGAAATGAAATGTTATTTAACTAGAACTCACACTTCAAGAATTTAACATATAAATGATGCTGCCTCAAAATCTCTAGAGCAGTCTTCAAGTATGATGCAAGCTCATCCTCAATTCTAGAACAAATCAGAATATCATACTTCCTTGATTTTTAGGAAGTATGATATTCTGATTTATTCTAGACTGAAAATCATGTTCATTAAATCCATGAAAATAGCTTCGGCATTAGTCACTTCGAACAACATGACTAAAAACTCATAACGTCTGCGTCTCGTGCTAAATGTAGTCTTCACCACATCTTCATCTTTCATCCTTAGCTGATGAGAACTAGATCACAAATTGATCTTAGAAAACACAAAATGCCCAGCCAACTAATCAGATAAGCTATCAATCCTAGATAAGGGATACTTGTTTATTATAGTTACCTTATTCAAATCTCTGTTGTCGATACACATCCGTAAAATATCATTTTTTTTCTTTACAAAAACTACAGTTGCTTCCCTTGTAGAAATATTGTGTCGGATAAAAACTTCTGTCCACCAACTCCTGAAGCTCCATAGAGATTGGAGCAGTACTCAGAAAAACATCTATACATAACTCTACATCTCTGTAATGTGGTAAAATCACTAACTTCTAAGAGAAGATATTTGGAAACGTAAGAGTTGATCAGGAAATTTATAGATGGTAAAGTCACTAACTTTACATCAGAAAAACATCTATATATAACTCTACATCTCTTGCGGGGGCACGTGCGCCCCTCCACCCATTGTGAAATTAAGAGTTGTTGAGGCAACGTTGGCAGAGGTGTCTCCGTTGGAGGTCGGCTTTATGCTCATCTTTATTCCTATTATAAAGAATCTATGCGAGATCTGGTACAATTCTGTCTGATCATGAAATTTATCAATAAATTTTTGCTGAAAGTGTACAATGCTGGTGATGATCTGCTTCTAGTTGCTTCCCACTTCTTCAAAGAGAGCACCATGATTATGGCAAGGGCCATTTTCTCTCTCCTCTGTCTTCATCTTTCTCTTCTCTTCATCTCTCTCTAATAAGTAACCTCTAACTCTTTCGCTCTCTCTAATTTGATGTGCATCCCCTTCCAGCATGACAACATTTTTCTTTTTTTATTCCCTCATCTGTCTCTGTACATGACAATATTTTTTTATATTTTTGCTCTCTTTATCTCCATCTAGTTTCTATAAATTTTTTTTTATCTTTTTTTTTTCTCTTTCTTTTATATAATGTTATATTTTTTCAATTTAAAATTTTAAGATATCATTAAAATTATTTTCTTAATTTGAGAACTTTAATTCTATTTCATAGAAGTTTTTTTTTTAAATCGAAATAAATATATTACAGTTATTAGGATGTTTGTGAAATTGAAGTCAATAAATTATTATATCTTAAGATTGTTTGTGCACGAGCAAGCTAATGATATGTGGGAAAAATTAGCTAGTGATATTAAAAATGTTGCAAAAGATATGCATAGAGTATTAAAGGAAAAAGTTCATAATAGTAAAAATAGTTGGTGGTGGAATCAAAATGTGCAAGAAAAGATAAAAACTAAGAATATTTGTTATAAAAATTGGTTTAGACGTAAAAATATTGATAATTGGGAAATATATAAAGATGTTTGTAAGGAATTTAAGAAATTAATATGCGATGCAAAGATTTTAGCTTTTAATGATTTATATAATATATTAGATACTAAGGAGGGCAAAAAATATATGTATAAGTTAGGCAAATATAAAAATAAGAGTAGTAAGGATTTATTTCAAGTGAAATGTATTAAGTATGAAGATCAAAAAGTATTTTTATTAGAAGAGGATATTCAACAAAAATGGATGAGATATTTTTATAAACTCTTCAATGAAGATTATGAGAATACTATTAACTTTAGTGACCTTAGCATCCTAAATAAAAATAAAGATTTTTGTTTTATTGACGTATTAGTAAATTCGAAGTTAAAAAGGCTTTAAAGAAAATGAAATGTGGAAAAGTTGTTGGACCTTATAATATTCCAATAGAGGTGTGGAAATGCTTAGGAGATGAAGGAAGTTCTTCGATTACTAAATTTTTTAATATTATTTTGATGACTAAAAAGATGCCAGATAAGTGGAGAATGAGTGTGTTGATTTCTATTTTTAAGAATAAAGGTGATGCATAAGATTGTGCAAATCATAGTGGAATTAAGCTAATGTATCATACTTTAAAACTATGGTTA
Source organism: Dendrobium catenatum (assembly GCF_001605985.2). Classification (NCBI taxonomy): domain Eukaryota; kingdom Viridiplantae; phylum Streptophyta; class Magnoliopsida; order Asparagales; family Orchidaceae; genus Dendrobium; species Dendrobium catenatum. The sequence continues at coordinate 2,164,034 of NW_021319694.1, read as the reverse complement.
AGAGTTATGGAGCATATATTGTGGCGTGATATGAATGTTTTTCAAAATCAATTTTGATTCATGCTAGGTAGGTATATTATGGGAGCTATACATTTATTGAGAGAGTTGATGGAGACGTATAGAGAGAATAAGTATGATCTATATATGATATATATTGATTTAGAGAACCCATATGATAAAGTTTCAAGAGAAGTGCTATGGAGGTTCTAGAAAAGAAAGGGGTTAATAATGTTTATATTCAAGTCATTAAGGATATGCATGCAAGAATTGTTACTTATGTTCAGACACAAGATGGTTTGACCAAGTATTTTCCTATTTTATTTTAATTACATCAAGGATCGGCCTTAATCCCATATCCTTTAGCTTTAGTCATGAATGTTCTCACTAGAGGTTTGCAAGAGGTTTTACCATAGTGTATACTTTTTGCTGATTATATTTTTCTTGTTGATAAGACTAGAGAGGGAGTTGAAGGTAAACTTGAATTATGGAGGTCAACCTTAGAGTTTAAAGGCTTTCGTTTAAGTAAATCTAAAGCTAAATATATAGAGTGTAATTTTAATAATAATAGTTCTTGTGTGGGAGATTGTGACTTTGGATGATCAAGTCATTAATATGAATACACGTTTTAGATATCTTGGATCTATTGTTCAAAGTGATGGTGAAAAAGATGGAATATTATTAGTAGAGTTCAAGTTGGATGGTTGAAGTGGAGAAATGCATTGGGCTTATTGAGTGAAAGAAAAAATACCCCTCATACTTAAGTGAAAATTCTATAAGATGGTGGTTAGACTTATAATGCTTTATGTTTCAGAATGTTTGCCATTAAAAAAGAGACATAATATTAAGTTAAATGTTGCAGAGATGAGGATGCTCAAGTGAATGAATTGCTTTACTCTTAGAGACATGATACGAAATTAGCATATACGTGAAAATATTGGAGTAGCGCTAGTGGAAGATAAGATTAAAGAGAGTTGCCTTAGATGGTTTGGTCACATAAAATGACGGCCTTCCAATGACCCGGTTAAGAAAGTAGATGTATTAGATTTGATTTATGTTAAAAAAGGCAGAGGTAGATATAAGAGGATTTGGTTAGAAAATATTAGAGATGATATTTTTTTATTAGATTTAAATGAGAATTTAACTTTTAATTGGGTACAATGGAGAAAAAGGATTCATATAATTGACCCCAAATAGTTGGATAAAGGCTTGATGTTATTATTGTAGTTGAAGTTAGTAAACTATATTATTGTACATTATTGTAAGGAGATTGCAATCTTCCATTCAACTAATTAGATATATTTATATTAAAATTATCATATTATTTTACTGAATATATTATCATATTAATAAAATATATCACATCTTTTTTGGATTGTATTTTTATAAATTTTGATTTAAGAATGAAAGTTTGTGTGCCCCCATATGTAAAAACTTTTGGCTCTACCCCAAACTACTCACAAATATAGAAGAGATCCTCACATCTCTAACAAATGCTAAAAATATTGGATTACTTTTTTCTACAAAGTCTATCTACTTCTAAAGCAGAAATCAGATAAAAGAGAATACCCTTGATTCTTTGAAGTACAAAGCTCTCACCTCACCACTCTAATAAAGAGTCACTTTCTTTTTCAGACAATCGATCTTGAGCCTAACGGATTTATCCAGTTCATATCCAAAATAATGTCGAATGCAAAAATAAGAAATAATCAAATCATATTTCCAAATTCTATCAAAAAACTCTAAATCACGAAAACAAACTATACTAACTACCATTCCATCTCTCGTAGGCAAAATCACAGACAACGAAATAGACAATGGCATGAAAGGAAAACTTTGATTATCAAAATATTGCTCAAACATGAAAGAATAACTAGCACCAGAATCAAACAAAATATGACAAAGAACACTGAAATGTAAGCTGTACCTATCACAAAATCTAAAGACTCACCAGTCTCTTGCTGCATCAGACTATAAACTTGTGACTATACTGAAACCAAAGAAATAAAACTCCCAGCACCCTTCAAATCTCTAAAATTCTGACATCCTATTGACGGACCAGCACTCCTATTATCGATAACCTCATAATGTGATTCAAATGGTACTATCCTTGGTCTACCTATTATTGGTTGCCAGAGCTTTAAGTTCTCCAATAAGAAAGTCTATTGAACCCACCCTGTGGACAATCAACAATTCTGTGTCTTTAATGACCTTGGAAAAAGCATCTACTTGACACTCTATTATACTAACTACTGTCTCCTGCCACAATGCTGGCATAATGGTGCCCCATTGACTGAGGCTCTAGAGCTGGAAACACTATCTCTATCCGATCCAGAAGAAACTGCTACCGACTGCCCTCTCCTTTTAAACTCAGTAGGTCCAAACCCGTTCTACTTCTCATAATGACCACTGCCAAATATCTCATTGCCAAATCTCTTCCTACTCGTAGTCCATCGCTGTTGAAATGCTACCAGATCAATCTCTATACTCTTGGCCCTCTTAACCAACTGAGCAAAATCCATAGTCCTGTACTAGTAATAATTGTCTCAGTATTTTGGAGTACCTCCAAAAATCTCTCGTTAGAAGAGTCAATCAATTGTGGAGCATACTTAAGAGTGAGTAGTAAACTCAACCTCATACTGCATCATTGTCATATTCTCCTAAATCAATTTTAGAAAATAAATTTGTAGCTGTCTCCTAGTATATGAAGGTATAAACTAAGTCCTGAATGTCTTCTTAAACTCCTCCCAAGTAATCAAGGTATTTGCACAACCCTGAAACTTCTCTACCTGCTGATAAAGTCAATAGTGCTCTGCCTCATCATCAAGCACAAATGCAGCTAATGCAACTTTTCTCTCAGGAGGATAATTTATCTCATCCATAGTCTTCTCTATTCTCTTCGGCCAATCTTCAACTACCCTAATCTTAATAACACCTGAAAGTCTAGGAGGCTGTAACCTCATAAAATTATGCAAATATCTATCCATGTTTTTAGATCTGGAACTAGAAACCCACGTATGAGCCTTACATTCCAACTATGCTACCAGACATGCAATCCGAGAAACTATCTCAGAACTGATCATAGAAGCTATACCTTGAATTGAAGTTGCCTAACTAGATATTTGACTATTGGCCATATCTGGATCTTGTTATTCCATCTCGAATATACCAAATACTGGTGTATGCGCCACATGCATATGACAAACAAATAAAATGAGCAGTGCCTAGAACCATCTCACTTTTCTACGTATTAAATCTTATGGCTCTGTTATGATTTGCTTTTCTAACCGATTCTCTGATATCAAAAAGCTTGTTATGACCCAACCCAATATGACCTGACCCAACTTCTCAGGTTATATGTTCCCTATTGTGGTAAAAAAGTAGAAACAAACCTCAAGATCTAGTTGAAGAAGTCCTGAAAACTATAATTCCAATTTATATACGACACAACCATTATTGAATATGATATAAGCGGAAGACTACTGAATGTCAAAAATAATTTTGTATATATATCTTCTAAAAATATATATACAATTTGAGGTCTGTCTACAATAGCGCTTGGCAATTGAAAAGTACAACAATAATAAAAGTCAAACTTACAAAAGGAAAACTAACAAAAAGCATACCTTCAGAGTCTGATATCAAACTACTCAGCTTGCTCCTTATCCTTTCCTTAGCCTGAAAATGAAAGTAAAAACAAGTGTAATCTAACACGGCTTAGTAAGCTTCAACAACCTTACTAAAATCAAAAGAAATGAAAATGTTGAAATAATTTATTAAATTACTGTACGGAAAGCTAAAACTGAAATAAATATTGATATTGAATTTTAATAAGCATTTAAATAACTACTAAACTGTATTTAGACTAACTGAAATATAAATAAATTTTTCGTAGAATTTATAATAATGACTCTTAGACATCAATTTTCCATATATAATAATTAACAAAATCCCTTTTTGCCACGAACATAATCCATTCTTAATAAATATATAGCCCTTAGACTCCAGAATTTTCAACACATAACAAATAATAGATCTAAAATTGCGCAATAAGAGGCGCGCCTCTGCGCAGTTCTATCCAAAAGCGCCTCGAGGCGCACGCAATTTGGACACTGATTGAGGCGTACGCCTCACCCTGTATGAGGCACGCCTCAATTGCGCAATTATGGGTGATGTGTACGCCTCATCCAAATGATTGAACTAAATTTAGAACTTGCCAAAATGTCTTAACATTTGACAATAGAAAAGTATACTGAGCATAAATTTACATTTTTTAGAAAATAACCAAATTTTTAGAGATCATATATAATAACATTCTCAAACTTTAACTAAACACTAACATTATTTTTAGTTGTCAAAATATAATTTTGAATTGATAAAAAATATTATTTTTCAAATTCACCCAGTAGAAAATCTCCAATAAATACTTAAAACTACCATAATAATTATACCAGCAATATATTAAAAGTTACGCGGATGAAATCTACAAGAATTCGAGAAAACCACATTTTTGTAAAATCAAATTATAATTCCGATTAGAAAATTCAAAATTCTCATGAACTCTAAGTTATTGAAAATTGAGATAGGCAAAACGTAACCTACATCAACCTGAGTAATTTTCTTAGATGAGTTGACAGCTGAAAACGATCTGAAGCTGCCCATAATAGTCTCTCTCTCTCTCTCTCTCTCTCTCTCGCTAATGTCTCTTCTCTCCCTAGCGCTTGTTAATCAAATGGATCAAATGTCAAAACAATGGATTTTGATATTTTTAAGTGTAAAATTTGGCCCATCTCCTAGGCGCCATGTTTCTAGCACTGGGGTCATAGTTCATTTTCCAAATTTTAGAACCCATAGCACCGGGGCGCCAAAAAAATAACATAAGGATGCTCTAGGGAAAAATTTTTAGATTTCACAAACATGCATTCAAACTCCTTGAACTCACTCCAAAACAAATGCAGTCCTTTTTCATATACATATCATTTTAAAATACATGCAAAAGAGTTCAAATGCAGAAACTCAATAGATTACATGACTTCTTGTTAGGTCATATCGGTTTAAATAGTATTATGATCTTGGAGGTCTCATATAATACACTTTACATGAATTGAGGATGAATGCTTCTTAGTACTTTTACAAGTTTGTGGCTAAAGCACTAAATTCAATCCCTAATTAGTGAACAGTAATACTTCTACCTTTTGCAAAACTTTGCTATCATCTTTTTATATCATGGCCTTGCATTGTGATATGCCGCCGGCCCCTCCGGGGCCGGCTGGACCGGTCCATGTGTACACGCGGCGGGCCCCACAGGGTCGGCGGAAAACAGAGGAGGGCGGGGGGGAGGGCGGAAGCCCTAGGTGGGCCATACTTGGTTTAATTCAACTTATGAGGGAAAATTTGAATGTTGGGGGCTGTTTTAGGAAGTTTGTAATTGTCCTTTGCTGTTAATTAGGAGCTTAGGAGGTAATTGGGATCTCATCTTGAATTTGATGAAAAGTTTGAGATCTCATCGTGTGCTTGGGCTCTAGGATTTGCTAGTGACTTGTGGAGAGTTGTTCTTCCTCTCGAATCGAAGAACATTGTATCTTTCTTCGTTGCGGGGGCGCGGAAGCCCTAGGTGGGACATGCTTGGTTTAATTCAACTTATGAGGGAAAATTTGAATGTGGGGGGCTGTTTTAGGAAGTTTGTAATTGTCCTTTGTTGTTAATTAGGAGCGTAGAAGGTAATTGGGATCTCATCTTGAATTTGAAGAAAAGTTTGAGATCTCATCGTGTGCTTGGGCTCTAGGGTTTGCTAGTGACTTGTGGAGAGTTGTTCTTCCTCTCGAATCGAAGAACATTGTATATTTCTTCGTTTTCTTGCATCTTCTAGTGAAAACTTTGTTTTCTTTCCCTGTTTTCTACTGTTCGGGTGCAATACCTGCTGCAAGGTTGCTGTTTTTCTGCAGGGACAGCAGTTTTATCACTGGTTTTGGGCTAATTTAGACTAGGTTTGCTTGCGAACTCAAGTATTACCTTAGGGTTACTTGCGAACTCAACTATTTCCGCAATACCTGCTGCAAGGTTGCTGTTTTTCTGCAGGGACAGCAGTTTTATCACTGGTTTTGGGCTAATTTCGACTAGGTTTGCTTGCGAACTCAAGTATTACCTTAGGGTTACTTGCGAACACAAGTATTTCCTATCAAATTGGTAAATCGACCGTTGGCGGCTGAAATCCTGAAATTTCATCGGATTTTTTTTCCCGGAAGAAGATCTTCGTGATTCTTGGGAAGATAGATGGCTGGGAAGAAGGTAGAGGTCTTGGAAGCTGAGATCGGTCAACTAAAATCAGATTTGGAGGAAAAGTTCTTTGACTTTCAAACTCAAATCACCTCCAACAATGAAATGATAGAGGGAAATTTGCGGTGATTAAAGAAACTGTTGGAGTTGAAAACAAATCCTACGACATCGGAAGCAAGAGAGACCACCGGAGGCTATAGCATAGGAGGAAATCCGTATTCGTTTAGGGGGAGGAGAAATCCGGAAGTGGAGGTCATTGAGGGGGAGGACGACATGCCACCTCTTGAGCCACTTTCTAGAGAGGAGATGAGTTTGGGAAATGATCGGAGGGGTGCTGATTTTGTCGGGAGAAGGGAAGAATTTCATCACCGGGGTGCTGATTTTGAAGGGAGAAGAGTAGAATATGATGATGGTTTCAGGTATAATCACCGGAGGGAGGATCGTGACAGTTGGGGAGCACCCTCTCTTCGAGGAATGGGAGGTTATGGAGGATTCAGGGGACACGAGGGAGACCCATGTGTGAGGAAGCTGAAAATGCCCATCTTTGAGGGTGAAGACGGCCATGGCTGGATCTACAAGGTGGAGAGTTACTTCACTGTCAATGGGTTGATAGAGGAGGAGAAGCTGACGACGGCGGAATTGTGTTTGGAAGGAAAAGCCTTGGCCTGGTATCAGTGGCATGGCAGGAGGTAGCCTATACGGAGCTAAAGAGAGTTCAAAGATTGCTTATTGGAGCATTTCCGAGCCGATGAGGGAGGAGATTTTTATGAGCAATTCTTTGCTTTGAATTAGGAGGGGACTGTGGCAGACTACCGGGACAAGTTCGAGTACTTGGCTTGCAGATTGGATCACATTTCAGAGTCAGCTCTGGAAGGGAACTTCATGAAGGGGCTAAAATCAGAGATACGAACAGCAGTCTGGGTGCTAGAGTCGAGGAACCTAAGGAAGGCTATGGAGCTAGCGCAGTTGGTGGAATATCAGAAGAAGTCAGAAAGCGGAGCTCGAGGGAACTACTCAGGAGTATCATACAAGATGACTACCATATTCTTACCTTCAAAAGGGCAACGCTAGGGGGTCTGAAGGAAGCAACAAAGGAGAAACCTGGAGGGGGGATGGGGGACAATTCAAAAAGTTAATAGAGAAGGAGATGCGGGATATGAGGGCAAAGGAGTTATGCTTCAGATGTGATGAGAAGTATATGCCGGGGCATAGGTGCAAGGATCGAGCTCTTCAGATTCTCCTTGTCTGTGAAGACGAGGAAGACAAGGAGGGAGGTGGGAGCAGCTCTGAAGAGGAGGAGAAGCTACACCTGGATGTGGCAGATGTATCTCTGAACTCTGTAGTAGGATTCACTTCGAGTCACACTATAAAAGTGAAAGGAGAGATAGCTGACCGTGAGGTGGTGGTGTTGATTGAAAGTGGGGCAACACATAATTTCATTTCCAACCAGATAGTTGAGTTGTTGGGGATGGAGTTGGTGGATACAGGAGGCTATGGGGTGATGATGGGCACGGGAAAGTTGGAAATGGATACAGGAGTTTGTAGAGGGGTGATGCTGAAGATTCAGGGGATTCAGGTGAGGGAGGACTTCCTTCCCTTAGAATTGGGGAGCATTGATGTCATCCTGGGGTTGAAGTGGTTGCAGACATTGGGGGAGACCCAGATCAATTGGGGAACACTAAGGATGGAGCTGGTGGTGGGGGGAAGAAAGAGGATGATTTCGGGTGATGTCGGGCTGACCAAGGCAGGGGTTTCTTTCAAATCTCTAATCATAACCATTCAGGAGGAGGGAGGAGGCTACTTAGTGGAGTTGCACTGCCTGGAAGGGGTCAGACTAGAGGAAGAAGGCGATGTTTCATCTACAGTGCAGTCGCTCATACACCAGTTCGGCGAGGTCTTTCAACCTCCCCAAGGTTTACCTCCTCAGAGGGAGTTGGAGCATGTCATTACTTTGAAAGAAGGGAGACACCGATCAGTGTCCGCCCTTACCATTATCTACATATTCAGAAAGATGAGATTGAGAAGTTGATCCGGGAAATGCTGGAGGCGGGGATCATCAGACCCAGCGTCAGCCCTTTTTCTAGTCCAGTTCTCCTGATCAAGAAGAAGGATGGGAGTTGGAGATTCTTTTTAGATTACAGGACTCTGAATAGGGGCACTATACCAGACAAGTTCCCAATTCCGGTGATTGATAAGCTGTTGGACGAGCTACATGGGGCAGTGATGTTTTTCAAGATGGACTTAAAATCCGGATACCACCAGATCAGAATGAGGGAGGCAGATGTTCCAAAGACAGCTTTCAGGACATATGAAGGGCATTATGAATTTCTGGTAATGCCCTTTGGTTTGACTAATGCTCCTGCTACGTTTCAGTCCTTGATGAACAGGGTGTTCAAGAAGTATCTCATGAAGTTTGTCCTGGTCTTCTTTGATGACATTCTGGTATACAACAAGACTGGGGAAGAGCACTTGGAACAATTGAGGATGGTCTTAGAAGTACTGCAGGAGCATCAACTGAGAGCTAACCTGAAGAAATGCAATTTTGCTCAGTACAGTGTGAAATATTTGGAACATGTGGTATCCCAAGGAGTGGCGGTGGACCAAACCAAAATTGAGGCAATGCAGAAATGGCCACTACCTAGGAACGTAAGAGAGTTGAGGGCTTTCCTAGGATTGACTGGCTATTACAGGAAGTTCGTGAAGGGGTATGATATCATTACATGGCCTTTGACTGAGCAGCTAAAGAAAGACAACTTTTCTTGGGGAGATGCAGCGACCCAGGCCTTCGAGAGGTTGAAGAAAGTCATGACCACTGTTCCTGTTCTAGCTCTTCCAGATTTCAGCCAGGCCTTTATTGTAGAGTCCGATGCATCAGGATATGGGTTGGGAGCAGTGTTGATGCAGAACCACAGGCCTGTGGCATACTTCAGTCAAGTGTTATCAATTAGGGCAAGACTGAAGTCAGTGTACGAGAGGGAGCTGATGGCGATTGTCTTGTCCATTCAGAAGTGGCGCCCCTATCTTTTGGGTCGACACTTCATTGTCCGAATTGATCAGAGGAGCTTAACGTACCTCTTGGAGTAAAGGATAGTGACTGAGGAGCATCAGCGGTGGCTATCCAAACTTTTGGGCTACGATTTCGAGATCCAGTGCAGGCCAGGATTGGAAAATAAAGTAGTTGACGCTCTATCCAGATGTGTGGGGGAGCTTCAGGAGTTAGCTCTGTCTGTACACTTGATGGTTGACTGGGGAGCCATCAAGGAAGAAATCATGTTAGATGAAGAATTGGGAAAGATCAGGGAGGATTTGAGGAAAGACAAGAGTAGCCATCCTGGTTACTGCATTGAGTGGGAGAGACTATTGTATTAAGGGAGGTTTGTGATGCCACGAACCTCCATACATATTCCCCACTTGTTGTAGGAGTTCCACGGCAGCGCAGTTGGAGGCCATTTAGGAGTTCAGAAGATATACAGGAGGCTAGCAGCGAAGCTCTATTGGAAGGGGATGCATAAAGATGTGGAGGAGCTAGTGTCAAGGTGTGAAGTGAAGTATGCCAGAGAAACAAATACATGGCCATGACTCCAGGAGGATTACTACAACCATTGACACTTCCAAACAAAGTTTGGGAGGAAGTGGCAATGGACTTCATCAACGGATTATCACGATCAGAAGGATGCACTGTCATCATGGTGGTGGTGGACAGACTTAGTAAGTATGCACACTTCATCCTCTTGCGACATCTCTACACCGCAGTGTCAGTGGCAGCAGCGTTTATCAAGGAGGTTGTTAGACTGCATGGGATTCCTGAATCGATAGTGATGGATCGATACAAGATGTTCCTTAGTCAGTTTTGGAGGGAGCTGTTCCGATTGCAAGGCACATTCTAAAGAGAAGCACCACCTACCATCCATAGACAGACGGGCAGACGGAGGTGGTGAACCGAAGTTTGGAGACCTATTTGAGGTGTTGTGTCGGAAAACCCGCGGATGTGGGCAAAGTGGATGACTTGGGCTTAATATTGGTATAATACCTCGTACCATTCCGCCTCCCAGATGACCCCATTCAAAGTGATGTATGGAAGGGACCCTCTACACCTAGTGTACTTTGGGAGAGGTAGTGCACTAGTGTCTTCAGTTAAGCAATACCTGGAAGAAAGAGACAAGGTGCTGGAAGAATTGAAGAAACATCTGATGAGGACCCAACAGATCATGAAGAAGCAGGCGGATTCACACAGGAGAGACATGTAGTTTGAAGTGTGGGAGAAGGTGATCCTGAAACTACGACCCTACAGGCAGAAGACAGTGGCTAGAAGAAGGAATCAGAAACTGACACTCAGGTACTTTGGCCCCTATGAAGTGTTGAACAGGATTGGAGCGGTGGCGTACTGATTGAAGTTACCCCCATCAGCCACTATACATCCAGTGTTCCATGTGTCTCAGCTGAGAAAGGCCATAGGGGAACATGCAACAAGTGAAGAACTACCAGATACCATGACGGAGGACTTAGAGGTGGTTTTAGAACCACTAGAGCTAGCAGGAGTCCAATCAGACAAAAAGGCAACAAAGAAGTGCTGATTAAATGGAGAGGCCTCCCTAATTTTGACGCTACGTGGAAACCAATGGACAGAATGATGGATCAATTTCCTTCCTTCCACCTTGAGGACAAGGCGAGTCATTGGGAGGGGAGTATTGCTGTGCTGCCGGCCCAAGTGTGGCTGGGCCCCACAGGGGCGGCAGATAACAGATAGAGGAGGAGGGGGGGGGGGCCCCGGGGGGGGGGGAAAAAAAGAAGAGGGGGGGGGGGGGGGGGGGGGGAGCCCTGGGTGGGCCATGCTTGGTTTAATTCAACTTAGGAGGGAAAATTTGAATGTGGGGGGCTGTTTTAGGAAGTTTGTAATTGTCCTTTGTTGTTAATTAGGAGCGCAGGAGGTAATTGGGATCTCATCTTGAATTTGAAGGAAAGTTTGAGATCTCATCGTGTGCTTGGGCTCTAGGGTTTGCTAGAGACTTGTGGAGAGTTGTTCTTCCTCGAGAATCGAAGATCATTGTATCTTTCTTTGTTTTCTTGCATCTTCTAGTGAAAAGTTTGTTTTCTTTCCATGTTTTCCACTGTTCAGGTGCAATACCTGCTGCAAGGTCGCTGTTTTCCTGCTGGGACAGAAATTTTCTCACTGGTTTTGGGCTAATTTCGACTAGGTTTGCTTGCGAACTCAAGTATTACCTTAGGTTACTTGCGAACTCAAGTATTTCCTATCACTTTGCTATTATTGGATCATAAGTTTAGTACAACTTGAGTTTTATAAATTATTTAGTTCTCGAAAGAAAGATTGGAAAAGGTTGATTAAAGTAACATGGATAAAAGTTGTGCAAAAAGATCCACACAACAGATTTAATATATCATGCATGCATACAAGTGGAATTGGTGGAAAATGAGAAATTTTAAATCTGTCCCCGGATAGTTGGACTGTGGAAACTAATGAAGCTGAACACCTTTCCTCTTATTTAAGTTGCCTTTTTGTTTCTATGGAAAGCTAATACTGTTCACATTTATTGTACTTGATTGTCTATTGGAAAATACATCCGCATAACATATGACAATTAGTGGCAATTACTTTCAGGCTAATTTATAATTCTGCAAAACTTGTAATTATTTAGAGCACATCTTAATTACTGAAACTTCCATTCCTTAATTTACCTATTTGTGCCATGTTTTCAAAAGCTTCCTTTAGGAGCGTTTCATTTCATTGCTATTAAATTTTGAATACATCGCATTATATACAATTTTAACATATTTACGAGCAATAATGATAACATATAATTATTGAAGTCCATTTTATGCATAGGATATGCTTAATATCCTTGTTTATTATATGAGTAATGCTTTAGTCCCTACATAAATCCACAATTAAAATAATATTTTATTGATTGTTGCATCTAAAATGGATGTGGATCTAAAATTCACTCTTTTTTATTGGCTCATATAAAATTTGGGCATAAGAAATAAGAAAAACCTTTTTTAAGTGTGGATTTATTTGGCGAGTGTAACATAACCCATATTATATAGGATTTTTATTATCACAATCACATTCATTGGCCTTACGCCACTTATTTTTAGTTGGTCTTACGAATTTTCATTTACCAGAGGGAATCTTTATTTTCTATTCAATTTCGGAAGATTAATAACACCCATAAGAAGGTCATTTTATTTGCTTTTTATTCTTCATTAATTACCTTAGTACAAAACTTCCTTTATAGATCTAGCTGCCATAAAACTAATTGATTCTTTGATCCAAACATAATTATATTTTCTTAAGCCAGTTTGTTATTATAATCTTCAATAACTTTAATTTTTGACTTATAAAGTTTTTTTTTTTTTTTTTTAAGATCTACCCGAAAAGAGCTAGTGGTAAAGAATGATAAATAAAGTTGGTCCTTGATATTTTGGGATGGTGCTGCTGTTGATGATGATGAATGAAAAGATTTTGGACTTTTTTGCTAATTCAGTATCTAGCCTTTTTGTAAATCAATAAAAAAATGATTAAATTTAAATGCTTTTATCATGTCATTTTTATTTGGAAATTTTTTTTAAATAAAAAAACATCGAGGAGATAGGTAGCAATTACATGCTTATTTCTGTTCTTCTTGACTCGGCTCTACTTTCTGGGAATTCATTAAGGGAAGCATGCTCCATTTGCAAGATCTGCCGATGTATTTATTGGCTCTAGAAGTTTAATGTTAGGGTTTAGGGTTAGTTGCTCAACCTTATAGTCTTAGAAAATGGAGAGCAATTAAATTCAAAAGTTGAAATCTGGGTACTCCTGATAACGCAAGCGGGACCTTTCATCTAATTAATTAGAAGTAGCATTTTTTTAATGAAGTTTTGTGAAGATATTTTCGTTCTTATCAAAGTTATGCGATAAGAATAGCCACTATTCCGAACTGCATGGTGCATTGTAAGCTTACAACTGCTAAGATTTCTATGTAAAATTGAATTTTCAACCCTCTAGGTCTCACGACATTTTTTATTCCCCTCTGCAGGATTTAGAAAAAGCCTTTGTGAAGGTTCGTCCTATAAACAATTCAAAGAAGAAACAAGCAAAAGTTGTTTAGTGATCGGATGATTTTCTGTATGTGGATATCGCAAGCTTACTATCTGTAGGAATGATCGCTATTGCTGTTCATAAAGTTCTGGTCAATGCCTTACTGTGCTAATGTAATGATTTGAACTTGCAACTTAAAGTTTTTATGCAGGCTATTTATATAGTTGCATAGGTTGATGGGCTAATCCTTCAATAACGTATCATTTTATGAGGAAAAAGAGTGAGAATGGATAATAGGTCATAGGTCATAGGGAGTAATAGTTAATTTGTAATTGTAAGGAATTATTTGAGTTAGTACTTCATGTAAGAGTTGATCATGTTATGGTCAATAGGATTAATGTTAGAGCTGTTATATTAGTATTTTGTTAGAGTGAGCCATGTGTGTTTGTGTGTGGTGTATATATATATATATATATAACTTAAAATAGTCACCCACCTATTAGTAAAAGTCCAATTTAGTCTCACACTTATAATGACCTAATTTAGTTATCCAACTATTAAAAAATGTCTCAATTTGATTTCAAAGACAAAATTAACCGTTAAAGTTAACTTTAATAGAAATTTCAAAGACAAAATTAACCGTTAAAGTTAACTTTAATAGTTAAATATGAGTGTATTTTAGGTATTAGGGTGTATCAGCCCAATTTAATCAGAACTAACTGTCGGCTATTATTTAAAAAAATGGTTATATGCTAATTATATTTATAAGATGATAAGTTCTTATAAAAATCACATAAATCCCTATGTCACCTCACAGAATCATTACTGATGTCCGCAATAGTCTCTCTCTATCTCTCCCTGCATCAAGATGTATGTTTCATCTGAAATGCATCTGACTAGGCTATTTCAGAATCAATCTACAAAGTGGCTAAAATGACAGATTCTGTTCAATTTTAATGCTTTTTTCCCTTTTTTTTTTCTGAAATTGAAATATTTATTTTTTAAATTGTGGCAGAAATTGGCAAAATTGTAGGTCATCGAGAATATTTTTTCCTTCTGATGAATTCGTGTTACTTAAAAATATTGGTCCTCACAAGATATCTACTTTTGAGCTATCATGGATTTTGTGCTTATGAAATAAATAGTAAATATTGAAATGATCTGTTTTATCCCAATCACTAGTCAGGATATCCAGCTGGGTAAGCTTTTGGCATACTTTTGTTTATATTAGTATTTTTTAAATTAAAGAATAATTTAATTTACCTGTATTGATTTCTAAATCATTTTTGCAGTATGTTAGCTTAGATATTCTTTTGGATTTATTAGATCCCTTATTCTTTGATCACTGATCTGCAAATCAGAAGTAGATAGAAGTCGAGCAGAGCTAAAGGGGAAAGCGAGTTTCAAGCAGCCAACCACCATGACGAAGCGAGAATTTGGTTTTTGAAATTATATTCTGGTTTGGAAGCAACTATTGCTGTCAAAATTTAGGAAGTTTAGTTTTTGTTGGAATCAAAAAAAATTTTTTTTTTTAATTCAGATTTTTAGAACATTGTGTCTGTAATAAAATTGTTTTCTAATATTGTAAGAGTACAATTATAATACTCATGATAACTTTAAAAATATATAAATTGTAATAATAATTTAATAGTTATTTTTTTAGATAGGTATTAACTCCCCGGATTGACTCTAATTCCTGGCAACTTATCTTTTATTTCAGCCACCCTAATCCTATAATAAATTCACTAGTAAGTGTATAACCCGCTCGACAGGCACAACGTGTTAGGGAGATCAATAGAAGAAATGATGAATGAATTAAAGGAAGTTATAAGTAAAATAAATGAAGAAGAGACCATTAAAATGGAAACCATAAAATTTTAGGATGAGGAAATGTCAACTAACATTTTTGTATGGTAGATACCTGAGAATATACTCTTAAAGGTAAAACAAAACCTTTAGACACTAAAGTTGATGAGGGTGATTCACCAAACATTATCCAACATCTATTGGATCAAATAAGCTAGAATGATGAGTAAGTTTCTAAAATAGATAAAAAGATGGAAGAGTTAATGGTCTCCATGGTTGTCCTATAAAGTAAAGAAACTCCTTCCACTAAAGCTCAGATAGAATCACTTCCAGTAGTGTTTGTTTAACATTGTAATAAATAAAAAAAGTGATTAAAGAAAATAAGAATAAAAAAATCAAGTTGGAAGAGAATCATTTTAACCTATAAATATCAAATAGATGGCAAAGTAGCAAGTAAAATAGGCTCTAGCACAACTATAGGACACTTCGTCTATTAAAAGGGGTAGGTCATACCTAGAGGAATATTACTTTGAGCTTTATCCTAAAGGGTTAATGCTGCCAATACTAAAAAAAATTGATGGCACAGGAAATCCTAAACAATATTTAGTGCACTTCAGAGCCAATTGTTGTAATATAGGTGGTAGCGATGCATTCTTATTCATGCAATTTATGAGCGGCTTGTATGGAGTGGCATTTGATTTGGATGTTTAACTATCAAATGGGTTAGTTCATACCTTTGTAGAACTAGAACATCTATTTTTTAAAATATTTTTCAGATCTCATTAATATATTAGGGTTAGTGATATGGAGATTGAGAAATAGAAACCTGAAAAAATATTGTAAATTATATTCTACGTTGGAGGAACTTAAGCATGAAGTGTGAACCCTAATTACATGAGCAACATGTTATAAAGACCCTCCTTAAAAATATACATGAGGTTTAGCATAAATACATTTGAGATGTTGCTAATTAAAGCCTCTAATCTCCAAGAGGAAGCTTCTCAATTGTCTATTCTTAAAGACCAGACTTCGGTAGAAGTAAAAAAGTTAAAACCCCAGAAGGTCTTAGGAAAGAAGTCTTAGTCGGTGTCTACAGTTGATAAGGGAAAATAGGCAATGAATGTTCATGTAAAGAGTTCGGCTTGTGCTTCTCAGTATCAACAGTATAGTAGGTCTTATAGTGAATAGTTTAATCATCTTTCCAATCTCACTCCAGAAGAGAGGACGGAGAAAGAACTCATATTTCTTGTGCTTTAGTTGACCTAATATCCAAGCTAAAAACTTTAAGCTTAATCCTATACTTGATTAAAGGTACAAAACCCATAGTTTGGAGGAACTCTTGTTGAGGATTCAAACTTATATATTACTAGTGTCTTAGAGATATGTGCAACACTTAGGTATAACAAAGTCTATAATTATGCCTTTAGACTTAAACTTTTTATGTTCTCCATAAGAGATAAGGCAAAAAAGTGGTTGAACTTCGTAACCCTAGGCTAAATTATCACATGGAATGATTTAGCTCACAAGTTCCTAGCTAAGCACTTCCCTCCATATAAAATAGAAAAGCTTAGAATTGACATCAAATCAATTTATGAATCTTGGGAGAGATTTACAAAATTACTTAGAAAGTTCCCACATCATGCTTTGCCTGATTGACTGATTACTCAAACTTACTACAATGGACTTGTAGGATCCCTCAAGTCCATCATAAATGTTGGTTATGGAGGTTCTTTGATTTCCAAACCCTTTGATGAAGCATATGCCTGTTTATGTTGAGTTCATGAAATAAATCTTAATCAAGAGAAGGAAACTAGAAGACTTTAAGATTCTTTCCCTTGCTAGGGAATGAAGTGCACTTCTCGGTAGAAACTCTCTCGAATCCTTAAGGACCATGGTAGTTTTATGATTCCTATGGCTATATGGGTTAAATTTTGTGGGAGGGCACTATGTGACTTAGGAAATAACATTAATCTAATGCCCCATTATATATTTAAGAGACTTGAGCTAGGTGAAGTTCCACCCAACATTGTTACCCTTCAGTTAGTGGATTGTTTATTTACTTCCAAAGGTGTGATAGAGCATGCGCTTGTAAAAGTGGATAAGTTTATCTTCTTTGTTTATTTTATTATCTTAGATATAGGGGAAGATAGGGAGACAACAATTACTTAGGATTGACCTTTCCTAACCATAGGTAGAATAATGATTGATATATAGAAGGGGGAGTTAGCCTTGAGGGTTATGGACCAAGAGGTGACCTTAAATTTTCATAGTCTATAAAGTTTCCTAAACATCATAATGAGGATTGTTATAGAGTGGACTTGGTAGATGATCATGTTAATGATTTTATGAATGAGTTGTTAATTGATAGTTTATTGGAGTACTCATTACTTGAGCATGACATAGGGGAAGTTGATAGAGATGTTATTCATATTGTTCGTGAAGGCCATGAAATTTTTAAGGAGAGATATGAGGTATTAGATATATCATCTCTAGGGAAGTCATTGAGACCATCAGTTGTAGAGGCACCAATTATTAAGTCAAAAGCCTAACATGATGAAAAAATTTTCTTATTTAAACACACTAAATAGTCATATAAATATTGTTTAATTTACTAAGTTGTAAATCCTATTCTTTGTAAGTGCATGTGTCATGTCAAGTAATGAAGTGATAAGAAGAGTATAAATCCCATAAGAAATTTAAAAATTCATGATTTCACTTTTGTACTACTTAATGAAATTACTCTATTTATTTAGTGATAGGAAATACTTGAGTTCGCAAGGAACCCTAAGGGAATAATTGAGTTCACAAGCACACCTACCACTAACAGGAAGAAAAATAGCGGGAATAAAGCAAAATCTGGGCAAATCTACCCCAAAGCAGTGGATTGCAACAAGGGAAATAAAACAAAACTAATACAAAGCAAGATACAAGTGATCCTCTATTTGAGAGGAGGATCCCAATCTCTAGAAATAAGGTCTAGAGCCCTCAAACCTCAAAAGACTCCAAGAGAAACTCAAATCTAAGCATACCTACCTCAGCCCCTTCATGCCCTTTAAATTGCCCTCTCCAACTCCTTAAAAACTTCTTAATATAAGATATTATTTAATTAATACAAATGATATTAAAACTTTTAATTAATTAAATCCACCTCCTTAAAACTTCCTAATTTATTTAATTAATAGAAAAGATATCAAATCTTTTAATTAATTAAATCCACTTCCCTAATATAAAATAATTTCAAAATTCCTTTCCCTCTATCCTATTGCTGCCTCAAGGGGGGCCCACAAGCTGGGAAGAAACACATCAAGGAGGCGGCTTAGCCCGCCTCTTATAGAATTGGACAGGCCCCTCTTGGGCCAGTTTGGTTTGTTCCGTAACATTACCTCGCTCCCAAAGAACCACCTTACTGATGTTTCATCCTCTCGTATGGTTCCCACGTGGCCTCATAGTCAGGAAGGTTCTTCCACTAGATCAACACTTCCTTAGTTCTATCTTCTTTCTGGCGAATCCCCATCAGCTCTAAGGGTTCAATAACCACCTCGAAATCCTTAGTAAGTGTCATCGGTAGCTCAGAATTGGCAGTATAGTCACCAATGGATTTTCTCAACAACGATACATGAAAGACCGGATGTATAGTCGCTGTTGATGGTAGGTTTAGTCGATATGCTACTGCTCCAATTTTCTCCAGCACTTCATATGGCCCAAAATACCTTGGAGCAAGCTTCTCATTCCTCCTGTTGGTGATTGTCTTCTGTTTATACGATCGTAGCTTCAAGAACACCCTCTCCCCCGGTTCAAATTGGATGTCCTTTCTATGTCCGTCAGCCTGTTTCTTCATAATCTATTGAGCCCTCAACAAATGTCTCTTCAACTCTTCTAACACTCTATCCCTCTCCTCCATGTATTCCTCTACTGAAGAAACTAGAGTATTGCTACTCCCAAAGTGCACCAAGTGGGGTGGATCCATTCCATACAACACCTTGAATGGGATCATCTGAGAAACATAATGAAAAGAGGTGTTGTACCAGTACTCAGCCCATGATAGCCACCTAGCCCATAGCTTGGGTGTTTCCGACACAAAGCATCTTAGGTAAGTCTCCAAGCCCCTGTTGACTACCTCCATTTGGCCATCCGTCTGTGGGTGGTAAGCTGTGCTCCTCTTCAGAATTGCCCGCTGTAACCTGAACAACTCCTTCCAAAAATGGCTGAGGAACACCTTATCTCTATCTGATACTATCGCCTATGGTACTCCATATAGCCTAACCACTTCTATGATGAAAGTGGAAGCCAATGTCACTATGGTGTAGGGCTGCCGAAGGGGAATGAAATGTGCATACTTGCTCAACCCGTCCACCACCACTAAAATCATCGTGAATCCTTCTGAATGGGACAACCCATCAATGAAGTCCATGGATATCTCCTCCCATACTCGTCCCGGTAGTGCCAAAGGCTGTAGTAATCCTCTTGGTGATATAGCCATGTATTTGTTCCGTTGACAGATCTCACATCTGACTACCATCTCCTCTACATCTTTATGCATCCCCTTCCAATAAAATTCCAAAGCTAGCCTCATGTATGACTTCTGCATGCCTGAATGGCCCCCAATAGAGCTTCCATGAAACTCCTGGAGTAAGTTTGGGATGTGGATCGAGGTTTGAGGAATCACGAACCTCCCCTAATATAGTAGTCTGTCCCCCTCCAATAAGTACCCTGGGTGGCTATCTCCTACTTTCAGTAAGTCTGCCCTGATCTTCCCCAAATCCTCATCCCTAGCACTTTCTTCTTTATTGTCCTCCCAATCAAGCATCAAAGGAATAGAGAGTGACACCGTCTGCAGCTCCCCCATACATCTAGACAAGGCATCTGCCACCTTGTTCTCCACTCCTGGTCTATACTGAATCTCAAAATCATACCCCAACAACTTAGATAACCACCTCTAATGATCCTCTATCACCATCTATTATTCCAGTAGGTATTTCAAGCTTTGTTGATCAGTCCTGACAATGAAATGCCTCCTAAGTAGGTAGGGCCGCCACTTATGGATAGCCAAAATAATGGCCATTAACTCTCTCTCATAAAAAAACTTCAGCCTGGCTCGAGCTGTTAACACCTGGCTGAAATAGGCAATGGGCCTACGACTATGCGTAAGTACTGGACCCAGCTCGTGTCCAGACGCATCTGTCTCACTATGAAGATCTGAGTGAAATATGGCAAGGCTAGGACTAGCACCGTAGTCATAGCCTTCTTCAAGCTCTCGAATGCTGATGTGGCCGCCTCCCCTCATAAGAACCCATCTTTCTTCAACTGCTCAGTGAGTGGCCATGCTATGGTGCTGTATTCCTTGACAAACCTTCTGTAGTACCTTATTAGTCCTAGAAATCCCCTCACCTCCCTCAGATTTTTTAATACGAGCCACTTTAATATAACCTCAATTTTAGACTGATCTGTTGCCACTCCTTTTGATACAACATGGCCCAAGTACTCTATACTGGCCTTTGCAAAGTAACACTTCTTCAAGTTGACCCTCACTGGTGCTTCTGTAGTACTTCTAACACCTTTTTTAGATTCTCCCAATATTCTTCTTCTGTCCTGTTGTAGACTAGAATGTCATCGAAGAATACCAATACAAAGCATCATAG
Source organism: Dendrobium catenatum (assembly GCF_001605985.2). NCBI lineage: Eukaryota > Viridiplantae > Streptophyta > Magnoliopsida > Asparagales > Orchidaceae > Dendrobium > Dendrobium catenatum. The sequence continues at coordinate 2,143,277 of NW_021319694.1, read as the reverse complement.
ATAAGGTTTGAAAACCTTATTCATAAGTGCTTGAAAAGTGGCTTGAGCATTGGTGAGGCCAAAAGGCATCACCAGGAACTCATAGTGTCCCTCATGTGTTTGAAAAGCAGTTTTAGGCACATCCTTCTTCTTCATCCGAATCTGATGGTATCCTGATTCAAATCTATCTTGCTGAAGATCACCGTTCCACTCAATTCATCCAACAACTCATCAATAAGGGGGATAGGAAACTTATCAGGTATAGTTTCCTTGTTGAGTGCCATGTAGTCCACACAGAATTGCCAGCTACCATCTTTTTTCTTCACAAATGGCACTGGACTAGAGAAAGGACTGACGCGTGGTCTGATGATGTTTGCCTCCAGCATCTCTCTAATCAATTTTTTAATTTCATCTTTTTGAAACTGAGGGTAGCGATAAGGTCGTACACTGATGGGTGACACTCCTCCCTCAGAATGATGGCATGCTCCTGCTCCCTATGTGGTGGCAATCCCTGAGGTGGTTGAAACACCTCTTGGAACTATTGAATTAGTGGCTGTATAGAGGGTGTATTTTGTCTCCCTCTTCTAGCCTAGCTCCCTCCAAACTATGCAGCTCCACCAAGTATCCTCCGCCTGCCAACTATATATCCCTCACCATAGTTTTAAGAGAAACCATGGATTTCGATAACCCCGCATCTCCCTTAATCATCATTTTCCTTCCACATACTATCAACTCCATCGTGAGTGTTCCCCAGTTTACTTTGGTGTATCCCAAAGTCTGCAGCCATTTCATCCTCAAGATGACATTTGTACTCCCAAGCTCTAGTTGAAGAAAATCTTCCCTTACCTGAATTCCATGGATAGTCAGTAGCGCTCTGCAAATCCCCTGGCCTTTTTCCACCTTCCCTGTGCCCATCATCACCCCGTAATAACCAATATCTATCAATTTCACCCCCAGTTGGTCGACAACTTGAGTGGAAATGAAATTATGAGTGGCCCAACTATCAATTAGTACCACCACATTCCTGTCCTCTATCTCCCCCTTCACTTTCATGGTATGATTTGTAGTGAATCCTACCACTGAGTTCAGGGAGACCTAGGCCAGATTTAAATGCAGATTTTCCTCCATCTCCTCCTCTGTCTCCTCACCTCCCTCCTCAGTTTCCTCATCATTACAGACGGTGAGAACCTGAAGAGTTTGGTCCGTGCCCGATGCCCTGATGTATACTTTTCATCGCACCTGAAGCACAACCTCTTGGCCCTCTTCTCATGCATCTCTTTTTCTGTCAGCTTCTTGAAATTTCCTCCACTCCCTCCTCCCACTGTCTTCTCCTTCAGAGCTTCTCTAATCCCTCCTGCGACCGGCCCCTTAGGTGTTAGGTGAGTGGTCGTCCACCTGTAAGTGCCTCCTAAGTTGTTGCTCCTCGCTCCCTTTTAAAGATTTTTCTTATTTTCCACCAGATGTGCAAGCTTTATGGCCTCCCCCAAGTCCCGTGGCATCAGGACCTTCATTGCCGCTCCGATCTCCGCCTTCAGGCCTTTTATGAAGTTGCCCTCCAGTACTCTATTGGCCAAGTGCTTGAACCTCTCCCGGTAGTCTGCTATTGATTCCTCCTGCACCAAAGCAAAGAACTGCTCATAGAAGTCTCATCCCGATCAATTTGGAAGCATTCGATCAAGCAGTCCTTAAATTCTCCCTAGTTTTGGATGGGCCTCCTCTGATCTCTCCACTGGTACTAAGAGAGTGCCTTCCCTTCTAGACATAATCCTGTGGATTTCTCCTCCTCCGTCAAACCATTGACGACGAAATACCTCTCTACTTTGTAGATCCATCCTTATGCATCATCCCCTTCAAAAATGGTCATTTTTAGTTTCCTTACTTTCTGGTCGCCGCTATTTCCCCGTACGCCTCCATAATTTCCCTTCTCCCAAGTGCTCGGTCCCCCCCCACGTCTCCTGATCCTCCCGTGCTCTGCCATAACCCAATCCCCCTTCGATATCCCTTCTTCTCCCTTCAAAATCAGCACCTCGATGGCCGTAAAACCCCTTATGGCGTTCCCAATCAGCCCCTCTTTGCTCCGCACCCCCATAGCCATACCTTTCCCCATGTCGATCTCCTCTTTCCTCCCTACAGAAAGGCTCCAAATAGGGTCTTCTTCTTCCCCCTTCTACGATTTCCACCTCTTCTTCCTCACGGATTTCATAATTGGTGTTCTTCGCTTCTTGGCCCTTCGCTTCGGATGCCGCCGTTTGTGCTTGAAGCTCCAGCATTCTTTTCATCATATCCCTGAGATCAGCCACCTGCCCCTTCATGGAAGAAATTCTTTTATCCACGGTTTCTTTGATGTGATTCATCTCTACTTCGAGCCTCTCCTCCAAAGCATCAACTTTCTTGGCCACCATTACAATCCGAAGTTTGTAGATTCACAAAATATGGATTTTGGAGTAAAAAAACAGCAACTTCCTCCTTTTCTGGGCAAAAAATTGCTGCTGGAATTTGCCGAAAACAACCCTCCACAAGTCCCAAGACTTGCTATGATACCAATTTTATAGGAAATACTTGAGTTTGCAAGTAACCCTAAGGAATACTTGAGTTCGCAAGAACACCTACCACTAATTGGAAGAAAACAACGGGAATAAAGCAAAATCTGGGCGAAATCAGCCCCAAAACAGTGGATTGCAATAACGGAAATAAAACAAAACTAACACAAAACAAGATACAAGTGATCCTCTATTTGAGAGAAGGATCATTCTCTCCCAATCTCTAGACGCAATGTCTAGAGACCTCAAACCTCAAAAGACTCCAAGAGAAACTCAAATCTAAGCCCATTCATGCCCTTTATAAATAGCCCTCTCCACCTTAAAACTCCACCTCCTTAAAAACTTCCTAATATAAGATATTATTTAATTAATACAAAAGATATAAAATATTTTAATTAATTAAATCCACCTCCTTAAAAGCTTCCTAATTTATTTAATTAATACAAAAGATATCAAATCTTTTAATTAATTAAATCCACTTCCATATTATAAACTAATTTCAAAATTCCTTCCCCTCTATCCTATTGCCGCCTCAAGGGGGGCCCACAAGCTGGGCGAAACACATCAAGGAGGCGGCTTAGCCCGCCTCTTGTAGAACTAGACCGGCCCCTCCTGGGCCGGTTTGGTTGGTTCCGTAACATCAAGCTAGAAGATTCAAAAGAGGTTGTGTAAATTAAAATAAAAAGAAAACTACAATTAAAAAAGATAATTTCAATAATTATAAAATTTCTAAACTTATGACATTTATAAATGAATATTTTCATAAGAGTGTTTTTCTTCCTAATGTTATTATGAAATAAAGCATAAGTACTCCTCATCTCTTTCATGCTCATTAAAGTTTTAGCTAGGATTACCCCCACAACTATAATTTTACTCTCCTTAATATATCACAACCCTAACCACCATATACATATATTATGGAAAAATTATATTTTAAAACTTCTAATTATTCTTCTACTCCATCAAAGCTCTATATCACATTAGGGACCCACGAAGGGACCTACGCATTAATATAAAAATATGTTACAAGGACCTTAAAGGGAACCTTCGGCTCGATAATGCTTGGCAGAGCTACAAAAAAAAAATCAAAACTTAAGATCTAATGGTCCCATATACTAAGATTTACAAAATAATCTAATAACATTCTAGGGCTACTAAGTAGTCAGCACCCGAAAAAGGGCGATCTTGATTATAGCATTAAGCACAGTCTTCCAACATAAAATGGTACTCTTGCGAGCAAAAACTAGATGCCAATATACCTGCAAAAAGTATAGACTACAAAATAAAATATTATATAACAATACATAGAAATAACATAATAAAGTGAGGGAAACTAAAGTATAATGAGATTGAACTTGGATAACTTAGATAAAGATTGAGCCATGCTTCACGTGTAAATGCAAAATTTAATGACATGCCTAAACTTAAACATAAAAGGCAAGACGTTACAATAGGCAGTAAGATAAAATCTATAAAAACCACTCGGGTATAACACATGAAACAAAATGCAACAGGTCCAAGATCTGCCCAGAAAATATCAGTAAACAATATCAGATATAAACAACCTATCATGATCACAATATAGCATTATTCTGCCACCATCCAGAACTAACATGCCATTCCAGAAATGCAGCAGCCCCCCAAGAAAATTACACAAATAGCTCAAAAAACCCATTAACACGATGGCAGCCCAGACATAACAATCAACCCAACTAAGTGGAAGGTCCACGAACATCTTACAGAAAACAAAGAAAAATAGCAACAAGAAAAACAACAACAAAAAATAATGATCCGAAAAGGGAAATAACAACAGTCAGCAAAATAGATATTTTCAGCCTTCCTAGATAACTCATAAAGCTGTAGCAAATCCCGAAAAGCCCAAAAAAAATAAAAAATCCAACATAAATATTTAGATGATGAAGTGTCCACGAGAAATTGGCTCAGGTGTGTAGTGTTCACATGCTGATCGAAACCAATCCAGTACCGAACCAGCACATGAAACAAATGCTTGAAAGTCCCCACATTCAAAAAGGGCATTAAAACAAAGCAAAGAAAATAGTTGCAGAAAGACCACCCACAATAGAGAACGCAAGATAAAATCGTCAGATAACCAATACACCGGAAGGGAAAACAACCCATCATGACATAGAATATGGTAACAGCCATAAAGAAATCAATGAAGGCAATATCCCTTGGAAAATATAACAGGTAAAAACTGACAGCCAAAATTTAATTAATTCTAACATAAGGAAGGCCCAAATAGTCAAGCCTAGACAAACCCAAAAGTTTGGAAGGAAGAGAAGATCCAGAAAATTCCACAAAATCCATCAAATTGCAACCCAAATTAGCAAATAAATCTACAACTGAATTATCTTCCCTAAAAATGTGAGTATTAAAAGAATTGATGAGTGACAATCACATCTTAATTTTTCTGATGATATAGAAATAAGAGGGATTGGAATTAATTTTATTAATAATATAAAGAATCACAAGCAGAGCATTAACTTCAATTAAAACTTTAGTAATCCCTAAAAATATATGGTTATAAACCATATTTTAAAGCATGAAGCTTTGCCGGAATGGCATTATGGACCTCAGAGGGATCCGCAAAAGCCATAATGATATTACCATTATTATCACGAATAAGTCCACCACACTCATCTTAGGGCTTTTAAAAGAACCATCTGTATTAAGTTTATAGCAACCTTGAACGGGTTTGATTCATTTAACAGTAATGATTTTGAGAGTGTTGCGGGTAGCAGAGGTATTAATACCAAAAATATCAACAATGTGAAAAAAAGCCACTAAATTCACTACAACTGATCAAATTAGCCAAGTATAATTATCTCACTTTTTCTTTAATTTTGACAATAATGCTGATGGCATTTATAGGAAAGTTATCATGTTTTGACTTGTTTCTACTTTTCCAAAGAAACCAACAAATAATAACAAGTAAAATATTACAAATGTGACCCTTAGAAGGAACTAACCAATCTTGCATGACACCCTAAATGCAGTTACAATCCTTACTCAATTTTTTTGAGAAAACATTATAAAAAAAATAACCACACTTTTAAAGCAATGGGCCCATTAACAAAAACATAGTTCAAAGTTTCAATATGATGACAACATTGGCACTTGGAAACTATATAAAACCCATTTTAATCAAAATGGTATCCACAAGAATTTAGTTCTTCAAAATTCTCCAAATAAGATTAGAATAGGAATTCAAAATACCTTTTTTTCCATATTGATGAAAAAGATGAGATTTGGGCTGAACATTTATGATAGAATGCCACATTTCTTTGGAAACCAAGCACCCATCATTCGACTTATTAAATAAAATACATTCGTTGTAATCAAGTTTGAAGATGAACTTTCAAAATGAGATTATGATAAAATTAGGCACCAACTCACTAAGATAGTCCACATTCCAAGTCCCATTATGAATTAAATGCGAAACTTTACAAGCACTAGTAGAATGGGTATTAAGCAAAATTTCAATAGAGGAATAATGTAACCAATTATCTTGCTAAGAAAAAATGTCACCAAGCCCCAATCCCCATTGAATGAATCGCTCAACCTCCCATTTAATAGAGCATAGCCTTTTCGAATTAAACGAGTCATCTATTTTGAAAAAATAGATAAGAGGTTGTTTGCTAGCACAATATTTAAAAACCATAAAATTAGCCCATAGGTTTTTTTATTATTTTTTTGACCTTAAATTAAGCCAAAGTTTATAAGAAAAACTAAGAGACATGTCACCCAAGTTCTTAAAACCAAGCTTACCTTCCTCTTTAGTACCAGAACAATTGTTCCAAGAAGCCCATAAAATAGCAGATTTTCCCTCTTTAACTTCCCAAAGAAATTTGTTGAAAATTCTTTCAAGCCTACTATAAACATTCACAGTCGGATGTAAACTATGGAATAGATAAATAGGAATAGAGCAAATGACACTCTTAATTAACACTAATCTACTCCCAAAATAAAGAAAATTAAAGGCCCAATTAGAAAGTTTTTTGTAAATATTTGAAAAAAATATCCCCAAATAAATGAGATATTTTTTTACCCTTAAAAAGAGGTGTTCCTAAATATTTAAGAGGAAGGTTCTTGTTTGAAAAAAAAAAACATAATTATTATGGATAGAGTTAATTCTCTAATTGGAGATAAACTTAGCAATGATAAAGTAACTTTTATGAGAATTAAAGATTAACCCACTAGCTTCTTGAAATTGACCAAGAAGTTTAAAAAGGATATTAAGCATTTTTCTGGAGCCATTTATAAAAATAATAAAATCGTCAGCAAAACTTAAATAAGACATAGGAAACCCACAAATAGTCTGGTACTTCAATGTGGGACGTTTCCTAAAAAGGTCATTAAGACCTCTAGAAAGAAACTCCACAACCAAAATGAACAAAGCAAGCGATAAGAGATCCCCTTTCCCAAGCCCATGCATAGAATTAAAAAAACCATGACTCTTGCTATTGATGATAATTGAAAAGTAACAATGCTCGATACTATTCTTAATAATCCTAATAAAACCATTACCAAAACCAAATAAATTAATCATATTATAATGAAATACCTAATTGAGATTATCACAGGCTTTGGTAATATCAATTTTGAATATAACATTACCACCAGCTATTTTAGCCTCCAAATCATGCACAAGTTCCTGATCCAATAACACATAATCAAATATAGAATGGCCTTTAACAAAATTTGTTTACTCTAAAGAAATAATTTTAGTAAGAATAAAAGATAATCTAGCCATGAGAAACTTCACATTAAGCTTATTGAAAAAAGAACAGAGACTAATAGGACAAAAGTCAACCCAAAAATTAGTGATATCACTTTTGGGAACTAAAGCAATAGAAGTAGAAGTGAAAATTTTAGGGTATGGGTTGGCCTTAAAGAAGTCAACAACAACATTAATTAAGTCTTCTTTAATAATTTGCCCAATTTTCTTAAAAAAACTTAGTAGTAAATTCATCCAGGTCAGCAACAGAATCAGTATTCATCTTCTTAATGATTAACCAAATTTCCTCAACAGAAGAAATTTTGGTATGCATAATGTTGTCCTCTCTTGAAATAAGAGAGAGAATAAAAGAGAAATTGAAATTCAAGAACAGGGTGAAGTTTTTATTAAATACATTCTTAAAGTAATCAATGCCCGACTCTTAAATCAAATCAGGAGACTCAATATGAAAACCATTAGGATTAGTAATTTTATGAATATAACTAACAACTTTCTTATGATTAGCAATATTATGAAAAAAATTTGTTGTTTATATCCCCTTAACTAGAAATTTAGAAGATGCTTTTTGTTTCCAAAAAACTTTCTCTTATTCTTGAAGTTTGAATAAGGTATCTTTGGCCTCATTTTAAAAGGAAAGGTTTTCCACAGAAGGATCATTCATATAATTTCAATTAGCCAAAAAAACTTGATTTTCAGCATGCACAATATTAGAAAATAAATTCTTGAAAATACATTTATTCCACCAATTCCATTTCTTCTTAAGCCTCTTAATCATAAACCAAAGTCTAGTCATGCCAACATAATTATCAGTAGGAAATAAAGGGGCTTGCCAATTGCTCTCAACAATGCTAAGAAAAGAGTCATGTAGAAGCCACATGTTTTGAAATCTAAAAGAGGAATGATTACTATTATACTGCATAGTAATGTTCAAAAGAAGTGGAGAGTGATCAAATAAAGTTCTAGATAAAATCTCATAATGAGTATTATGGAGCTTAGAGATCCAAAAATTATTAATAGTAAAATGATATAAATGTTGCCATATGGTATCTTGATTCCACGTAATTGCAATGCAAAAAAAAAAAAATCCAATATCATATAAATTAGAGTTTAGGATCATATCATTAAAGTCTTCCATAGCTTGAAAGTTGGGAGGTTTCCCACCAACCCACTCATTAGCATTAGTAATAGTGTTAAAATAACCACCAACCATCCAAGGTTCCAAAATATTAGAAGAGAAATCATTAATTTTAGTCGACAAAATTCTCCTATCAATTCTAGAGTAGGAAGCATAAATAAAAGAAGCATATTAATTCTTATAGTAACCCAATATTTCCAAAAAACCCCAATTTTATTAGAGAAGTTACTAAAAGGCTGATCAAAACCCAAATTAATACAAAACATATCCAACTTCAAAGAAGAAATTAAAGGATAAACAAAACTTTAATATTATGAATTTTGCATAAATTCTTCACCCTATCACTAAAAGGGGAATTACTTATACCCCTAATGTTCCAAATGAGGGCTTTAACCATTGTAAGTGGAGGTTTTGGAAGCTCGAGTAACTCTGAAAGTTTGACTATCCTATAGCTTATTATATTTAGCTTTCGTCTTTCCAATTTTGGTAAAATCATCATCATTATTATTGAAATTTTGTTTCAAAGGAGTGGACAACATAGAAATATCTTTTATACCTTCAGATATTCCTATTAGTGACTTGTTAGGAATAAATTCTCCTTCCTCCATGTGTTCATCCACACCACCATTCACATTCTCAAATTGCATTAGTATGATTTAAAGTATATTAATTTTGAATCAATGCAGCATTATCTCCTTCATTGTGTAGCTCATTTTTTTTATTTTCAATCTAAACCTCTTCCTCCTCAAGAAAACTAATAAAAATAGTAAAATCACCTTCATTATTATGAAACATCGAGCCAACTTTTGATACAAGATCTGAGGTTCCCTTGAAGGAGGATTATCAATATTTGCTTCCTAATCACAAGTAGTTTATCCAAAGGTATGGTTGCAATGTTGTCCCGATATGTTGTAGACACCTTGTTCATTTGTAAAGGCATGTGATGCTCATTAACATTAGAATCCTTCTTATTAGGAAGGTCCCAAAATTTTCCATCCATAATTTCTATTTTGATGTTAGGAAGAACCACAAAAAAATCATTAAATGAGTGGCCATGTACTTTTCTATGAGAGAAAAAAATTATGTAGATTTTCAAATTTGAACTTTTGAATGTAACCATAAACTTCTAATCCTAGCCAAACCTCGCTAGTATGCTTTTTGGTAATATCCATCTGTAACAGAATTACGGCAACTGAGGGTCTTGATCTTGAAGCAGTAGCTTGGTCCGTTTGTACAGGACTACCAAATATGGAACCCAAGGCATATAAAACAATAGAGTTAAAGAAATGAAACCTCAAATTTGGAGAAGAAAGCCATATAGGAACTATTGGAGACTCCTCTTTAATATTAAAATAAGGTGTCCACTTCAATAATCTCATTTGATAATTATTTATGTAATAAGATCATCTAGAAAAACTCTTACTATAGTCCAAGTCATTAGAAAGTTGATTTGCCACATGCCTTGCATCCAACATTCCAATAAAAAACACCGTGGAAAGATTGAGATTACTAAAAAAATGATCTAATAAAATCTAGGTTAGGGCAATGTAGAGAAAACTTTCCAACCAACATGAACTGATAAGGAGAGGCAAGTTTCACAATGTCTTCCTCCAAAATAAAAAAAAAACAATGAACACCTTTAATGGAAGACTTATAAAAAGAGAAATCAAATTCTTTCAAAGAAGGATCACTTGCAAGGACATAAAAAAAAAAGAGATTTAGAATTAGATTCACTGCCAGCTACACCAAAAAACCTTTTATTTACCCCCATAGAGCATGATTGAGGGGCACCCTAAGGGGAGGGAACAACGAATGAAGGACCAGCCGCCATGGAGAAAACATCAGAGCACAAACCAAAGGCTATAAGGTCTCAAGCCCTGAAGAACGACCAATTAAAACTAGTAAAATGAAAAACTCTTTCGATCAATAGTATAAATGACAATGAGCATAGGGGGAACTCAAATTGTTAGAGCCAAGAATGTGCAGAGGAATGAGCCGTTGTGGAGAGTTCTTTAAAGTCATATTAAAATAAATCAATATAATGACTGGATATATGATGGTTAGGGTTTTGGATTATAAGGAGATGTAAGAGCTGTAGTGGAATGAAAACTTTACTTTAAATACTTACAAGCTCAATAGAGATCTAATATTCCATATACTTAGATTCAAATCATACATAAGGAGAGTCAAAATTTGATAAACATGTCTTTCATCACCATCATAGGCTCAAAACGTTTTCATTTACTGAACATTTAATTTGAGCAAACTGCAAAAGGATTTTTAATAACACTTTTTAATAAGGTTAGTAGAATAAACTTTGAATTTCATATAGATAGTTCGGTTTCTCATTGGATTGATACTACTCTAGACTTTATAACTTGAACTATAAGTGTACTTGCAATACAAGAAAATGTCTAATTACCGTCGGATTTTTCCGTCAGAATTATGATCGATGGAAATGGTGATGATGTTACTGGCCAAACTTGTGCGATGGAAGTTTTACGATGGACGTTTCGACGGCCTAACAGCCGCAAAGTTACCGGCAGATAATTGAAGGGTCATGTGCCTGTTTTATAAATTAACCGGTGTAGGATCCACCGGTAAGTACCGGCGGGCGGACCGGCGGTTATTGCGTCGGCTCAACTTAAACACGATAAAAAACAACCGATGGATTAAACGCCGGTAAAAATACCGTCGGATACTCCACTATAAATCCACCGGTAAATATCATATATCGGGTGAGCCCTAGGGCTGCCTTCTCATTTCTCATTTCTTTGTTTTCGCTCCAGCCCCTTTGCCGCTGTTTGACTTCGCCCTGACGACTGCCATTTCAACTTCACTCCGACGACGACAGGTGTTCGACTTCGCTCTGACCCCTTGGCCACTGTTCGCTGGCTATTTGACTTCACTCCGATTGATCCGACGCCTTTGCTGCTTCATCGCAGTTTGAATCCTCCGACGGTGTTCGACTTCGCTCCTTGGTCGGTGTTCGACTTCGCTCCTTACATTCAACTACTGTAGCTGTTCAACCGTGCTCCTTGGTCGGCGTTCGACTTCTCTCCTTGCATTTGACACCTTCGACGGTGTTCGACTTCGCTCCTTAGTTCCTTCAATTTGCTGTTAGACTTTGCGCCTTCGCTCCGATCATTCGCTCCTTCCACCGAACCTTGCTCCTTCGACCGAACACTCCGATCCTTGGTCCTTCGACTGTGTTCAGGTTACTTTCTCTCTTTTGCGTTATTTGAGTTTGCTACTTTGATGAGCTAACTTTCATATTATGAATCGTTTGCTATGTGCTGGTAACTTCTTCAACTTCGCTTGTTGGAACAGTTTTTACGACATTTTAAGGGGAGCTCGCTTGCTGTGCAGGTAACTTTCTTTCTTGCGCATTTGTTATAAAAGAAATGAGCATATACATGAAAATGTTGGAGTAGCTGTAGTGGAAGATAAGATTAGAGAGAGTCACCTTAGATTGTTTGGTCACATTAAACGGAGGCCTTCTAATGAGCCGGTTAAGAAAGTTGAGGTATTAGATTTGGCTTATTTTAAGAAAGGTAGAGGTAGACCTAAAAATACTTTGTTAGAAAATATTAGAAAAGATATCTCTTTATTAGATTTAGAAGAGAATTTGACTTTTAACCAGACACAATGGAGAAAAGGATTCATGTAGCTAACCCCACGTAGTGGGACAAAGGCTTGTTGTTGTTGTTGTTGTTGTTTCATGCCTTTCTTCTATAACGTCTACCCTACAAAACAATGAGCAACAAAGCATGATATACATAATCTGTGGGAATTAACTAGTGATATGCATATAAAATTATGATCTCTAATTATGCTTGTTGATTAGAGAGATGTCCATACCGAGATCTCAGACGAATGTTGATATATTAGTTCCAAAAAATGTTACAACATTATCTAATATATCTAAATTATATGTAGGTCATATTATGGATATCAGAACTCAATATAGTTGGATGTATAATTGATTGATGCAAGGACGAAATACATTAACTGATGAGTTCATTAGAGGGGTGAATATGTTTATTCAGACAGCTTTTCAACTACCTAGTTTCATCTTAGATGGAAAATTTCGTTGCCCATGTTCTAAACATAAAAATCAGGTGCCCAGATGACGTTACTATTGATCTATATCGTCGAGGCTTCATGCCAAAATATTGGTATTGGACTTCATATGGTGAGTATGAACCATATTTCAATTCTCAATGCTTCCCATTAATAAGTGCTACTATAGATGTGGAAGAACATATCATACCTAATATTGAGGAATTAATTCATGATGCAAGTGGAGCACAATTTGAGCAATATACAGAAGAATCACCTAATAAAGAAGTACAAAATTTTTATGATTTGTTGCATGCTTCCCAATGACTAATATGGAATGGGTGCACTACTCACTCAGAGCTATCCGTTGCTATTAAGATATTAAGTATCAAGGCAGAATATAATGTTCCATGTTATTGTTTTAATCAATTTATTGGACTGCTCAAAGAAACAAATCCAGTAGATAACATAATTCCTATAGATTTATATCGGACTAAGAAGTTAGTTTCCAAGCTTGGTTTAACATACAAAAAGATATATTATTGCGTCAATGGATGCATGTTATTCTATAAAGCTTTCCAATCAGATATTGCATGTCATTATTGCAACGCACCAAGATATAAACCAAAATCTATCACGAAAAGAAAGCTGAAGGATGTACCAGCCAATAGATTATTTTACTTACCCATAATTCCAAGACTGCAATGGTTATATGCATCAATGAGATCTGCTGAACATATGAGATGTCACAAAGAACATATCTCACAAGAAGGTTTTATTACACATCCACCAGAAGCAGATGCCTGGAAACACTTTAATCGTACAAATCTAACCTTCGCCTCAAAATCAAGAAATATAAGATTAGGTTTATGCGTAGATGGCTTCACTCCATTTAGTCAGTTTGCTTCACCATACTCATGCATACTCACACCATATAATCTTTCACCAGAGTTGTGCATGACTACAACTTATATGTTTCTGACGCTTATCATTCTAGGGCCACATAATCCAAAAGCAAAAATTGATGTATTCTTACAACCATTAATTGATGATTTAAAATTATTATGGAAAGAGGGAATAAACATATGACATCTCCACCAAACAAAACTTTATTATGAGGGCAGCATTACTTTGGACAATTAGTGATTTTCCCGCATACGGTATGCTCTCAGGTTGGAACACTTCTAGAAAATTAGCTTGTCTGCTTTGTATGGAATATACGAAGTCATTCACCTTAAAGTACGGAGATAAGAACACTTGGTTCAACTGTCATTGCATGTTCTTACCTACAGATCATCTTTTTGTGCGAAATAAGGATGGTTTTGTCAAAAATAAAATGGTTATGTCACTGCCTCCTCCTAGATTTACTAGTGAATAAGAATTTGAAAGAGTAAGATCAATGCCCACAATAGTGGATTCTCCAACATTAGCTAATTACAAATTACCAGGGTATGATGTCAACCATAATTGGACAAAGAAAAGTATTTTTTGGTCATTACCATATTGGAGGACAAACTTGATCAGACATAACTTAGACATGATGCCTATAGAGAAAAATATCTTTGATAATATATTCAATACAACTATGGACTTCAAAGATAAATCCAAAGACAACATAAAAGAAAGAATATACTTAAAGGAGATTTGAAGGAGGAAAACATTAGAATTGATGGATGCTGGAAATGGAAGATTTTTAAAACCAAAAGCTCTATTCACTTTGAGTTTAGAAGAGAGGCGATCTGTTTGTGAATGGGTTAAGAGTTTACGGGTACTTAATGGTTATTCTTCAAATCTAAGCAGATGTGTTGACACTAGAACTGGGAGATTGTTTGGTATGAAGAGTCATGACTATCATATCTTTATGCAATGTCTGCTACCAACTGCCTTCAGTTATCTGCCGGATCTAATTTTAAAGCACTTGATCGAGCTTAATATCTTTTTCAAAGATTTATACTTTTGAAAGTTTAATACGGAGTCCCTGATTCTTATGAAACAGAATATCCCATTTATTTTGTGTAAACTTGAGAAGATATTTCCTCCAGGCTTCTTTGACTCTATGGAGAATTTTCCCGTGCATTTGCCATATGAAGCTAGATTTAGTGGATCTGTTTAGTATCGATGGATGTATCCTTTTGAGACGCATTGAAATAAACTTAAGAAGATTGCTAAGAACAAAGCTCATCTTGAAGGCTCAATATGCGAAGAATATTTAATGTACAAGACAACCCAGTTTTGCTCGTATTACTTTGAAACAACGTCACATTCAAGTCATAACACTTCACCTCAAAAACTGGTTCATTCCTCAAAATTTTCTGTATTCAACGGTAGTGGTGAACCGTTAGGCGCTAGTACCATGTGCTATTTGAATGATAAGGAGATGCGAGTTGCCACTTTATATGTCTTGCTTAATTGTGTTGAAGTTGAACCATATCTCGAGTAAGTATGAATAAGCTTGCTCATAAATTTGTTACTCATACTTAAATTCAATCTAAACCTTAATGTTTACAGGAGTTTCATTGATGGATTGAATACAACAGAAGAAGTAGAAGTCCAAAAGATAGTGGAAACAGAATTCCCAATTTGGTTTAAAAATACGGTTCATAAAATGGCTATTCATCTCTTTAATTATTACTTATTAAGCATGCTAATGACATATTTTACGTACTAACTATAGGTTCACACTCAAGGAAATAATTTGCAATATCATGGGTTAGTTGATCTAGCTTGGGGACCTAATAGAGCAGTGAAGTGTTTTAAAAAATTTTTAGTTAATTGTTACAAATTCCAAACAAAATCTTGGTGTGAAGATAGAAAAACAAATAATGCTGGTGTATGTGTTAGAGGGAATACCCATACAGATGATGATTCAGAGTATTACGGGGTATTGCAAGAAATATTAAAGTTGGAATATCCTGGTGTTGGGAATAATGTTTATCTATTCAATTATGAGTGATTCGATCCAGTACAGAATAGAGGTACAAGAAAACATCCATTGTACGATATTACAGAAGTTAAGCAAGGTAGGAAATATTCAAAGTTTGACCCATTCATCATTTCTAGTCAGGCAAGTCAAGTCTATTTTGCAAATTACCTGAGTAGAGTACGAGGCAAGCAAGATTGGAATGTAGTTTTGAAGACCAAACCCATGGGATTATTGAAAATACTACTTCAATACCACCAGCAAATCAAGAGGAGTTTATGTAAAACATAAAAGATGTTACTAACGATGTGGACGATCAAATTATACCTACTGAGAGTTAGTTGGAGTTAGAAGAAGTGGATTTAAACATAGAGGAGATTCATGACGAGCCTGATAGTGGTGCAGAAGTTTTATCGTATGAAAGTGAATCAGCATAAGGTAAGTGATATTTGTCAAATAAATAATTTTAATTATTTCATGTGTTTTTTTATATTTATAATTTTTTTGTACTTGCATTATTTTAATTACTGTGCTATTTTATATTCTTTTTTTATCGTAATTCATATTGCTAATATTTTTTAAAATTTTGTGCAGATGGCTTCAGGTGATGATCGTCAAAAAGGAATAATAAAGAATATAATTGGTAGACGCAGTAAGAAGATTACTGTTAACTCATCCAGCAGTGTTGCAAATCTATTTTCATGACTTATGTTTTGATGATTGACAAACACTATTGATTCTCTTGGACTGCATGTTGCTTCTAACTTTTTAGGAATCGGAGATCGGACGAACAAACGAAGCCAGTTCAAGAATTGCGTAGGTTTAGGGTTGAGTTAGTCTGTACTTTATTTTTTCTCTTCTTAAGTCTATTTGTAATGGTCAAAGAGACTGATGCTAAGTAACCCTACACACACACACACTTGAGAGAATTAGAATTTTTGTTTTTACTTATATCGTCCAGGACGATATTTACATCGTCCTGGACGATCAAGCTGAAAATAGAAAGTCTAAATATGGATTCTTAATTAAGGCAGCCGTCATTAACAGACCGGTCTGGACGATACGTGTATCGGCCAGGAGGATAAGCTCAAAATAGAAAGAAGTTGCCGCCATAAACAATTAAGGTATATTGTATTTTTAAATAATCAGCAAGGATGATTATTGATCGGCCTGGACGATATTCATAAATTATGCCTTAATTGATCAGGAAATCAAGGGAGTAATTAAGGATGATTGATACGATCATATCGTCCTGAACGATCGCAGGATCGGCCACGATGATCTATTCAAAAACCTTAGTTACTTCAGGATGATAAATATCTACCATCTCGAATTCAGGGCGATGCTTTGGACGATTTTCCTCTGATTTGAACTGATCGGCCAGGACGATCGTGAGATCGGCCAGGACGATCAAGCCAATTTTAAATCATCCAAGTTTGCATTCAGGGCGATGCTCTGGATGATCTTCTAAGTTTTATACTGATCGGCCAGGCCGATGTCCATATCGGCCTGGACGATATTGTCGGCAACTTGCAATTAATGAGCTCCTTTGAAGCTCTTCTATTTAAGAGCTCTTGTTCAACATTTTGAACAACCTTTTGGCTGCTGCCTTGACCTGAGAAGGCCTTGAGGAGAGAAAGAGAGAGAGGGAGAGAGAGAGGATCTTGTGAGGGGGAGCTTGTGAGGGGATTCACAAGGGTTGCTTCAAGGATCGCTCTGCTTCTTCTTCATCTAGAGTTTCTCATCCGTGGAAGGATCGGTAGAGGTAAGAATTCAGCATCTGATTGTGGTTCTCTGCCAGCTTCAGGAGGAAGCAAAAGGAGATAGGTTCTCTGCCTTGCCGGGGTGGCAAAAAGAGGTTCTTTATGAGGGCTTCTCCGCCTAGCCGTGGGGGCTAAAGGAGAGTCACTGGGATCAAGGATCGCTCTGCTTGTCTTTCGTCTGGAGTTTCTCGTCCGTGGAAGGGTCGGTAGAGGTAAGGAGTTAGCTTTTGGTTGTGGTTCTCTGCCAGCTTCAGGAGGAAGCAAAAGGAGATAGGTTCTCTGCCTTGCCGGGGTGGCAAAAAGAGGTTCTTTGTGAGGGCTTCTTCTCCTAGCCGTGGGGGCTAAAGGAGAGTCACATTTGTAGTGCAATCCTTGGAGGGTGCCTCCAAGGAGTGGACGTAGGTCGAGTTGACCGAACCACTATAAATTTTTGTGTTCTTATTTCTTTCTTTCACACTATTATTTCCGCATTTATTTTTCACGTGGTATGATTTTGGTTTATGTGTTTTTGCTCTTTGTGAAAAGAAATTTTTTAAATTACCAATTCACCCCCCCTCTTGGTTAGCTTGGGACTAAGTTCATAGGGCTTAACATCCCTAACGAACTTTCAAGCAGGTTTGTACGTATTGAGGGTACCTCTTCATCTCAGCCAGCTACTCAAAGTCAACCTAGCCTGCCTATACCTGCTCCTGTAGCCACTACTCAGAGTCAACCTAGCCCACAGTTCAACTCACCAGACCTACACTTACCTTCACCGGACCTTACGTAGACTAGTCCTTTCTACTTCTACTTCCCACCACCACCTCATGGTGTCTATCCTACATATCCACCATATTCATAACCATCATATGTCCCACCACCTGCTCAGCTCGCTATAGCATCACCTCAGCCCGCTACAGCACCACCTCAGGAGTAGAACTATGGGCTGGATCTAGTCCGCCGGAATAAGCATGTTTTCCTATAGTGTTGCACTTAATTATGTCTTTACTTTATTTTAAGTTTAGCATATCTTTTGTTTTAATTACAATGAACTTTCATCATAATGCATGTCTATTGAAAAGTCATAGAATTATATTAAAGTGTTTAGCTACCCATGGAGATAACATGACAAACATTTTCATTTGTCTAACAAAATAAAATACAACTATAAAATAAATAACAATTCAATCAACAATACAAACTTTTTTGTACTCCTCTTTATTCTACACGAATAAAAGATTCAATATAGGTACACAAAAGCTAATTCCCTTCCAAAAATAGTCTCTCACACTCACTCTCTCTCTCTCTCTCACACACACACACACACATCTCTCCAAATTGTCAACATCTCAACATGAACACGAAGGATACTATTTATAATATTACAAAATACCTTAACTAGTGACTCATCACTAGCTTGATGAAATTATGATGTTGTTGGACCTACTCTTCAATTTTCCATTCATTACATTTGTTCACCAATTTGACTATTTTTAATCAGGGTTTAGGGAAATTTGGTGTAACCGTGCTCAAAATGGCACTGTAGCACATCTTATATAGTTCCTGGATGCTTTACTCTCCAACATGTTTTTGGTGTTCTCACCATTGTGGGCATGCACTGGTGAGACTTTTGTTGTAGGGGAAGATATGGCAATACAACATAAGGGGAAGATATGGCACTATGGCATTGGTTCAATCTTTATTATTTTAACTTATTTCCTACAAAAACATAAAAAATAAAAGCATAATAGATGCAATTTGGAATTAAAAATTTTCACTTATTAAATTCTCCCAAATTTAAGACATTACTTGTCCTTATATAATATATAATACACTAGGATAAAATAACTATTGCCTGAACATAATTTTTTGAAATAAAAAAAATAATAATCAAAGTATTTATAAAATACAAAGTTGGAATATTTTTCATCAAGATAATGCATAACATCCTATTCCTTCATTTTTAATTAATATTCCTTCCAAACTAAACTCCAAATATGTTGGTGAATAATTCTAAATAGCTTTCTCAAGTTCATGGAGTTTGTAGAATTAATGGAATTACAATTAGTTAACCCTTAAATTTACCTATAAGCTTTATTTAAGTATTATGATTTCAATAATTCCTTTAGGAGTATAGAAGTGGGGCTAGACATTATAGGTATCAATTTTTTATATAATGCTATTTAGCTTTTCATTTTTTCTTTTCTTTTTCTTTTTCTTTTGTTTGGCTAAGTACCTTATAATAATTTTGAATACATATTTATCACCTCCACATGTTATTTTTAAGTCGGGCAAGAAATTACAGGTACCAATTTGTAATATCTCATTGCTTAGCATTTTTTAATCATTTCACTATAACTCCTTTTCATTTATTTGCTAAATACCTTATATAGATTTTCAATGCCTATCTGTTGCATCCACTTTGTATACTAATATAAAGTTTGTTAAAGATTTCATGATTACCTAATTAATCAATTTGTTGGTGATTTAGGATTAATCTAATTAGTTAATTCACATTAATCCTAAAACCCAATAGTCCTTTATAAGTAGTCAAGTGCTTAAGTGATTTTTAGGAAGTTAAACTATCAAAAAAATAAAAAATAAAAAATGAAATGAAAAGATTAGTTGTTATTGGTAGCTATTTTATTAGAAATGTGTGCAAATTATTCACTATTAATAGTTAAATAAATTAATTTTATTTTTTAATGTTTTATAATTGAAGCAAAAATTGGAATATAGTAAGACAAATAATTTTTCATAAAATGTGGATTTTGATTTTATTCATTTTTTCAAATTACAATTTATACTATAATAATTAAAACTATGAGAAAATAAAATAAGATAGTAAAACATAATTTTAAAACTAAAAATTGTAATAAAAGTATAATAAAAGTAAAAAAAAAAAATTAATTAAAAATAATAATAATATGGCTCTCCCTAATATTCATCATCATCATCATCATCATCATCATCATCATCATCATCTTCTTCTTCTTCTTCTTCTTCTTCTTTTGCTACTAATTTTGTTAACTATACCGACGAAGGTCCTACTCTTGAGCACATCACAAAGGTGGGTGGTTTTGGAAATATGTTTTGCGATTGTGGGAGTCCATTTCTTAGTTCCTGAATAGACCAACCATGGTTGTATTGTATTCAGTATGGTATTGATATTACCTTGGTGCTAGAGCATTACATTGTCATATTAGTCGTATATCCCCTACTTTGGCCCTGTTAGTTGCTACTTAAAGTGAACAATTGAAACCTCAATTCGATCAACTCTATCCAAAAGGTCCGCCACCTAATCTCCTAGTATCCTGCAATCTCTACATCAATGTTGGTTGGGTTAGGTTTATAGGCCAGATCCCTCTCCTCGCTCTAACAAGGAGATTTTGAAGGACACAATCTTAGACATTATTAGGGTAGAAGTGGGCATAATTTACTCTTTCCTTGGGTTCTCCACTATCTTATCAGGTTCAAATAATTGACAAATAAGACTAGGATTTTTTAAACCAATAGATGTTGACCCCTAAATATATACTAGATAGATTAGAAAATAATATTTTCAAAATTAATAGTCATTTACTTTTTAATACAAATATTCAAAACAATCCTATCCATCTTCACCTCACTTGTAGTTTTGTTAGGCATAAGTTCCATAGAATTAAGCAGTTCCAAGCATTAGACTTTTGGGTGAGGGCTGATGAAGATAAATTAATGATTTTATCCTCTCTTCGATTCCATTAGGCATCAAGCCTCTTCGGGTTTGAAACCAAATTATTTTCTCATAATCTATAGTAGTTATGTAGAAATTTAGGTGCTTATCACAATAAAATTGAAAGTTGGGAGTTTAGAATACTTGGTTTTTTACAATAGGAATAAAGGGGACCCACTTACCATGGAAAAAGATGCACTCATTTTGAGGCTCCATCAAGCTTGCAAAGAATTCTCAGACTATAAGGCATTTGTAGGACGAGGTTTAATAAATAAAAAATTATAGTTATTCTCTAATATTTGAACTTCAATAATCCCACTAAGATTTTGAAACCCCTGCACAAGAATAATTAACTTACATAATAAACTATTCTACCACTCCATCATAGCAGCACTAACAAATCTCTAGGCACTGTAGGAAGTGGATCTAGACCCCTTCCTTTCGACATAAATCCTATGGGTTATTCTAGCAAGATAGAATAAAGTAGAGATAGAATGCACAAATATAACTAGGCTCTACGAGCGTAAGAGTACACGTGAAAATGAAATGGTAGCCAAAATGCTTTTTATAAGTTACTCAGCACAACAGTGCTGACTTGTGTAGTGCTTCAATGATATGTCATCATCATTTATAAGGGTACTAGAAGTACAACACTAGGGATAAGTAGTAATATGTTGCTTACATAGAGAATTAAATTTGTAAGCTTTTTAACTATAATTTCCATGGTGCTCAACATGCAATAGCATTGTGGCATTAAAATAACCATTACTATGGTGCTTCATCTATCCTATTAAAGTTTTCACTGAGAACTAACTTGTTATATGGGTGCTATAGTACTCAATTAAATCAAATCAATTAGAGATATCAATGATGCAATGCTACATGAACATCACTACAACACTCTAGAAGGAAATTTGGCACTATGGCACTAGAATCCTCCAACTCTATAGTGTGATCAATTTAATTAATTTTAAAATAATTTATATGGTGCTATAGTGCTTTAGGATATAGTACTACACTGCAGGGCTATTTTTTTTTTAAAATTAACTACTAACATCTCAAATCAAGACTAATATGTAAAATATTGATGCAACATAATAAAAATCTTATAAAAGTATTTTAACCACAATGCATAACACAAACCACACAATTTGTAATAGCAAGCAAAGGTGATAAATTAGGTTACCTCAATAGTTCTAAATTTAGAGTCTTCAACCAACCTATGCCAAAATTTTATCTAAGATGAGCCAACACTATAAAATGTCTAAGGTGACAACATCTTCTCCCAAACAGGGTTTCAATTTCTAATTATTAACCATAAAAATTTTGGGTAGTTTTATGATACTTGATATCAGCACCTCCATAAGGATAGACTTTTATAAGAGTGAATGGGCTAGAACACTTGAAATTAAGCTTCCCAAAAAAAATTTTTAATCTTATATTATACAATAAGACTTCTTGTCTATGCTCAAATTTCTTCATGAAGTTACAATCATGCCACCTTTTTTTATTTTCTCTCTATATAATTTGGCAATCCTATAGGCATCATTTCTAATTCTTCTAATTCATTCAACTCTATCAGCATTTTTGTTCAACATTATTTAGGTTATATTCTAATTATTTTATACCATTATACTCTAATTCTAGCAAAGAAAAGCAAGCTTATTAAAAAATTAATTTATAGGGAGTCATTCCAGCTAGAGTCTTGTAAGCACATAGTGCATTATCAAATATGAGTGACCAATATTTCGTATTTGGACTTAAAGTTTATCTAAAATTCTCTTGATCTCTTGAATTATTATTTAAACTTTATGATTTATTTGGGGATGATAAGCAGTTACTATTCTATGCTTAATTCCAAAGTTTAAAAATATATTCTTTACTCTCTTATTACAAAAATTGCTACCCCCATCACATATGATGACACTAGGAACTACAAATTGAATATTTTTTTGTTAATGACTTAATTATTCCTTGAGTATTAATTTTAGGAACTGCTACTCCTATCCACTTAGAGATATAGTCAGCTACTATTAAAATACATTGACCCCTAAAAGATTGAATAAATGAACCCATGAAGTTTAATCTCACAATAATAAAATTTCTAACTTCAAGCATAAAATTATGGGGCATTTAGTTTATTTTAGAAATATTTCTAACCCTGTTTCATATATCACATCATTTAACATAATTAATTACATCCTTAAATAAGTTAGGCCAATCAAATCTACATTAAAGGATCATAGAAGCAATTTTAACCCCTCTAAAATGTCCTTTATGTTGCGGATCTATGGTTTATGATTTTGATGATAGCAAATATTCCTTATTTCTCTACGATTGCCTTATGTGCTAACGTTTCAGGTCCACACGATCAGACTGCAATCTGGAACCAGCTCAAGATTGGGTAGACTAGGTCTGTGTCAGTTCGTAATCTTTTTTCCTTTCTTGAGTCTGTTATTTTTGATGTGGCATCTCATGATTTGTAACTTGGAAGATTTTCTGTTATGCCCTAAAAGATTTCTATTTTTGGTAACATTGTCCAGGACAATATTTATATCGTCCTGGATGATCTGACAAAAGTAGAAACCCTAATTAGGGCATCCTTATTAAAGTAGCCGTCTTTTTGCAAAACACATCGTCTTGGACGATTTTGTATCGGCCAGGACGATCGGCTTAATTCAGCAAGAATCTGCCGCCATATCTACTTAGAAAAATTTTATTTTTGGATATCGTCCTGGTATATCGGTCTAGACTATAAAATATCATCCTGGCCGATCCAGGTCAATTTTCCCAAAATTTCTCAGGCAGTTTTGGAAAGCAATTAATGGGGATTTCGTCAAGGCCGATCGCAAGATCGTTCGAGATGATTAGACATTGTCCAGCTTCATTTCAGGGCGATATTCAGGATGATTTTCCTCATATTTGAACTAATCGGCCAGGATGATTTGGCTATCGTCCTAGACGATAATTGCGGTAACTTGCATTAATGAGCTCGTTTTGAGAGCTTCTTTTTAAGCTATGGCAAGGCACTTTATAAGTGTCTTTGGAAGCCATTGTAACTTTGTTCTTGTGGGGGAAACTTGAAGAGAGAGCTTTAAAGGGAGAGAGGAAAGGGTGAAGTTTGAGAGGGAGAAGATCCTGTGAGGGGGAGGAACTCAAGGGAGTGTGGTGGGGGATCCACACGGTTGCTCCGGCGAACTTGCACCTTAGTACCATCGGATTCAAGGCTTGTCTTGAGGTAAGTTCACCAAAGAAGAAGATCTCC
>NW_021319694.1:2096139-2115843 GCF_001605985.2 Dendrobium catenatum | reverse complement strand
AAGGACCCGATGACTCCGCCGCACCGGGGAAGGTGGAAGTGATTTTGTAAGGGCTTCTCCGCCTAGCTGTGGGGGCTAAAGGAGAGACACTTTTGTAGTGCAATACTTGGAGGGTGCCTCCAAGGAGTGGACGTAGGTCAAGGTTTGACCGAACCGCTATAAATCCGGTGTGTTCTTTTCTTATTATTGCTTCCTCATTATTTAATTTCCGCATTATTATTCGTTGTGGTGAATATTAGTTTTGGATTGTGTTTGTTTTAAAATACCGATTCACCTCTCTATTAATTAGCTTTGGGACTAGTTCAATAGGGCTTAACATCCCTAACAAACTTTCACTTTATACTCAAAATCATTATTACAATCTAGGTGCCCAACCTTGTGTTTTGATTATTATTTAGATTTTTAATTTTCTTCCTACTTTATACATTGCATATTTTTTCTATTCACTACTAACAGTTCAGGTTCACTAATAAAGTACCATAAAAGATTAAGAGCTTAAAAAAGTATAATTTTGTTCATTCAGTGTTTGAAATAATCTATATTTTACTTTTCTTGAGTCCATATTTGTAATAGGTGTATGTTTGTTTAACAACCGTACACACACACACACACAAGTGATAGTGTAATTAAAAATTTTAATTTTTCTAAAGATTATATTGGATGATATCAAACTGTAAGATCTATGTAATAAAAAATTATTTAACAATGTTTAATAAAAATGAGATTATTTTGAATAAGGTTATAACTAATCATATTATACAAGTTGAACAACGTACAAGATGATAAGTTATATTTGGTATCCTCACCATCATTTAAATTATGAAATAATTTGAATTTCAATTTTATTATGATCATACTATATGAACTAGTTCGTATTAAAGGATGTTTAAAAATTTTTCCTAATATAATCCATATGATTAAGCAATCAAATTATGATTAATTAAGATTGATGATTGAATGGTATGATCTTGATCATATTGGACAATCAACAGAGCAGCCCTTTGGATGATAATTAATCATCATGGGCTTCATTCTGTATGAACTACTATTCAATTAAACTAATTATACTATATAATCATGGATCATACTATCAAGGATGAATCAATCATATTATATGATTCAAGTGTCATACTGTATGAATAAAAGCAACATAATCTAAAATTTTGGGTTTTTATTCCCTTTATATAAACTCTTATTATGACTTTAAAAGTGTCCTTAGGAAGTTAAGGGTTTTTGTTTCTTCTATGGTAGATTTGAAAAAGAGTGTATTAAGTAAATGAGAGAGAGAGGGTGAGGTTGTGTGAGATAGAGAAGATCCTTAAGAGAGTTAAGGGAGTGTGAGAGTAGTTTTCACATGACTTCTTTGGCCAACCTAGACTTGATGTCCTTTGATAGAGTTGGTGTATCTCAAAAGAGAATATTTGTGAAGGAAAAGGAGGGCGCGATGACTCTACCAGACTAAAGAGGTGAAAGGAGAACATGGTGACATTGTCAGGCTGAGGGGGTGAAAGGAGGACTCAATGACTTCACTAGATTAATGAGGTGAAAGGAGTACATAATGACTCCACCAAACCAAGGAGGTGAAAGAAGGACTTGATGACTCCATCGTACTGATGAGGTGAAAGGAGAGAGTCATTGAGTGTGAAGCTCCTATAAAGGTGCATTTTCCACCTCTGATAAGGAAAAAGGGCTTCTGTACCTAGCTATGGGCTAAAGGAGAGTCATACGTATCTAAGGAGGAGGACCCTTAGGGAGTTGATGAAGGTCAAGTTGACTGAATAATAATAAATTGATTTAAGTTCTTTACTTTTCATAATTACTTTCGATGTTTTTATTTTCTTGTTATTTAACTTTCAGCACTCTTATTTGATTTTGGTTGAACTTGTAATAGTAGAATTATTGTGATTTATTATGGTTAATATTTGCTTTAAATGAAATTTATAAAATTAAAAAAGAAAAACCAAAATTATTATTCTAACAAATAAAAAAGGTTATTATTTTGATCGTGTGGTAAGATGACTTACTTCATTTATTCAAATGCTTTCGCATAAAATCATATTTGATTCTAATTCAAAAAGGTTTTTGAAGAATTTTTTAAAACACCAATTCAACCCCCCTCCCCCCCCCTCCTCTTGACGTGTCATTTTAAATTTCAATTGGTATCAATCATGAAACTAACTAATGATGGATTATTCTCATTTTTAGGGGCACATCGCTTATACTTCATAAATATATAAGGCTCAAGTTAGAAATTAAATTTGGCATCATGCAGGAATTTATGCCTTTGGGAGTAAAATAATCCAAGGGGAATAATATCACTAATAATGAAATTAGCAATGTCAGCATACCAAGGCATACTCCAAGAATGAAATAAAAATAGTTTTTCTTCAGAGAAAATTTTATTAATATTATTATTTTTATTATTATCAAACGTTTCCCTCTCTTATCTAAATAAAAAATCAGCCACATGATTTTCAAAATCTTTCTTATCCAAAAATCTCTAAATCTAATTCATGTAGTAATAAAATCTACTTGATTAATCTGAGCTTAGCATTTTTCTTGGTTAACAAGTATTTGACAGTAGAATGATTAGTAAAAATAATTACTTTTGTGTTGATAAAATAATATTTAAGCTTAATAATGGCAAATATTGTTGGCAACTCCTTTTCAATTGTTATATAATTAATCTAAGCATTATTAAGCATTGTACTAGCATATTAAATGGCATAAAATTCTTTATCAAGACATTAACAAAAAATGACTCATATGGCATAGTCACTAGCATCAACCATTAAATAAAAATTAATATGCCGTTAAGGTGAAATTATGATTGGTGCAATAATTAAGCGATTCTTAAGCTTTCAAATCTATCATTTTCAAGCAAATGATATAGCACTTCGAAGATTTTAAAATAATATATTAGCAAAAGCTTTTAAAATGTAGCATGAACTAAGAAACTCTGGACTCCCTTGATATAAGTAATAGTTAACAAATTCACAATCACTTAGACCTTTTCCTTGTCGACCATCATACCCCTCTTAGAGATTTTTTATTTAGGGATAATGCCTACCTTTTACCATGAACTGACATTTCTCCCATTTAAGAATAAGGTTGGTTTTCTAACATCTTTCAAAACTAACTTTAAATGATTTAGATATAAAACAACATTCTAAAAATTGAAAAATCAATCATGAATATCTCAATGTGTTTCTTTATTAGATAAAAAAATGTCAACGTCATACATCTTTTAAATGTTACATGGGCATTGTACAAACCAAAAGGAATATGCAAAAATGTAAAGGTTTTATAAAGACTAGTGATGTTGTCTTATCATAACCTTTTGGGACAATGGAAATTTGATGGTAACCAGATTAGCCATCTAAGAAGTAGTAAAACTAATGCCCAACAATTCTATCTAACAATTGATCAATATAGGGAGATGGGTTCCGATCCTTCTTAGTGGCTTTGTTAAGCTTGAGATAGTCAATAAAAATATTGTAGTTACATTCATAATAGGAATAAGTTCATTCCTCTTATTTATAATAAGAGTTAATCCACTTTTCTTATAGACATAGTAAATGGTAGGGGTGGCAATATTAGACACAACCCAAAAACCTGGCTCGAACACGAACCCGACAATAAAATTTTAGGTTTGGGTCAACCCGAACCCGAACCGGGTTGGTTTTGGGTTAGAGATTTCGACCCATTTGTAAAACCGGGTCGGGTTCGGGTTGACCCAAAAACCCAAAATCTACCCAGTTTGACCCAGGTTCATGTCATTCATGTCCACATCCATCCATCATGTCATCCATCAGGTCCAAATTTTCGAGTATGTCACGATGTTTCATCTATAATTGGCCATTCGAGTCAAGCCGCTCATGCCCATAGAGCATTCCCGAATGTTTACCGTTTAACAATCTGTCATTGGGTGACCACTGCCCTCATACGCCAGTAGATAGAGTCGCCATATTAATCAGTCATCTCCCCCAACCCATCGTGTTTTCCATCCATACTCACAACTAAAGGTCTGCTAGTAGTCGCGTCTACCGCTGATCCGTTCGCCAGCTATCTACACACGCTTCTTCAGCCAAATCATGCAAATCCATGTCAGGTCAGGTTAACCCAAATCCGAAGCGAGTCAGGTTTGGGTCCCAAAAATTGACCCATTTGCAAAATAGTTCATGTTCGGGTTGACCCGAATAGTGCCAGGTTAGTTTTGAGTTTTTGATATCTTAATATAAACTACTTTTTTCCCAACGTCCAAGCAAAATAATTTCATAGAAATAGAATTATAATATTTCAACCACACAAATAATCAAGAGTAAATAATGCAAAAGTTAAGTACAAGAATAAAAATAGAAAGAACACACCAAATTTTTGTGGTGGTTCGGTCCCAAGTGAGGCAGAGAACTTAGACTCCTTTTGCTTCCTCCTATAGTAGGTATAGAGCCCTAACTCCTTTTGCTTCCTCCTAAAACAAGCAGAGAACCTTGATCTAATGCTGATGAAGACCTCCCTAGAGTCTCCAAGGAGCCAAGAATGATGATTGGAGAAGATGACTTAAATCCTTGCTTGGAGCAACCTGTGAACACCTCACAAACTTTCCCTCATAAGATTCTCTCTCTCTATCTCAAGCTCTCCTTCACCTTCTCTAAGCTCTCTTAGGTCAGGATAATAGCAAAAGAATTTATCATTAGTAATTAAGAGAGCTTAAATTGAAGGCCTTAAAAAATGCCCTAATTTTTAACTTGTCGTCAAAGATCATCCAAGATGATCAAGAGATTGTCCTGTACGATTAGAGAACAAAGTTTCTTCTGCTCATCCAAGATGATGTGGACATCGGCCTTTACAATTAGTTCAAAATTAGACATTATCATCTAGCAAATTGTTTGGGATGTCCAGGAGATAAATTAGGATAATATAGAAATATAATTAATTGTTCAAGATGAGTCTTATATCATCTTATACGATTAGTTAAAAATCAGACATTATGATCCAGTATATAGTTTGGGACGTTTAGGAGATTTAGGTGAAAACTAAGGTTTTTCTTACAGATCATTCGATATGATTTTGTAATCATCCTGGATGATATGATCGATCAAACTAACCTTAATTACTCTCCTAATCACTTGATCAATTTAGACATGATTGGTACGAATCATCTAGGACGATCAGGATCATCCTGCATGATTAGTACAAAATTGAGAGTTTTAAAATCTTGCCTAAATAAGTTTGGCGGCTGGTTTTTATGATTTGAGCATATCATCCAAGATGATGGAAATATCATCCAAGAAGATTTTCTTAATTAGTTTAACATGGTCCGAATGACCTAATTAGGGTTTCTATTTTTATCAGATTGTCTATGATGATTTAAAATTGTCCTATATGATATGCTCAAGAAAAGAAAAACTCTAACTCACTAAATTTCTCCCCCTGATCCATCATAGAATATTTAACTCAAGAAAAGGTAAAAAATGCATTTGAATAGAAATTACAGACTGACTCAATCCTAGTCTACCTAATCTTGAGTTGATTGAAGTTCCAAGTGAACTTATGGACCTGAAAGGTTAGTGTGTTAGACAAATAAAGCAGATATGTGAGAATCGCAGTAGTCAAGAAATAATAGTGTTTGTTATCATCAAAATCGTACTACTTGGGTCCATATTTGTAACACTAACCACTTCCTTTAGGTCTTTTCCACTCCATAACTAAATAACTTTGCATTGTTACTTACCCTTTTTTTTGGATTTACTTATATGTTGCGAGGTAAGGTTCCCTGGGGTCTATTAGTTAAAGATCTAGCTAACTATCTTTATTGATTTTTAATATTTTTAATGGTAGCATCCTGATTTCACAATTATATACCTTTTAAAAACTAATTCTTCTAATGAATGCTTTTTATACTTTAGTTTATTATTTAAGGAAATCCATGGAGATAACTAGGCCTTAGGTTTAGAAATATTTGAGGATAATGATTCTTATGTCCTACTTTATTTGGATAGGTAGAGTTCTAATTATTATTACCATTTTTGTTATTACTCTAGTTGAAATTGGGATGATTTTTCCACGTAGGATTCTAAGAGTTTGAGAAAAGGTTGTTAGTTCTATTATTGATGCCATTAAGGAACTTTACTCGTGATACATTTGGGTCCCAATGAACTCCAAAGATATTCTCTTGTACAGTCAACCATGAATTCTTGGGTGAAATGATTCCAAGATTATCTAATTTTTAAAATATGGAATCTACTTAAAATGTTAAAATTGATAGAGAATTTGATTCATAAACACTAACTGACTTCTTAGGTTAACTCTTTTAGATGGCCATGAAAATTTTTTGGTATCCATCTCCTTTATTATAGCATATGCCTCATCAATGGGCTTTGAAATCAAAGAACCACCATCAATAGAATTAATGATGTATTTAATAGAACCTATAAGTTCATTATAAAAGGTTTGAATGATTAATTAATAAGGGAGGGCATGATGAGGATACTTCCTAAGGAGTGCTTTAAATCTCTCCCTTAACTCATAAATTGATTTTCCATCTAACTAAGAAATGTAGTGATATCATTTCTAAGCTTTATTATGTTAAATGGGGGAAATTTTTGTGGGTATGGGGTGACTACTTTATTTAGTTTATGTGTGATTGGATATAACCCCAATAAAAATGCAAGTGAACATGTTGATCAAGTTAGAAAGTGTATCAGATAGTGTCGAATCCATAAGAAAATCTTGTACTACAAATAAATAATTATAGTTTTGTCTACTTAAGTTATGGTATTTATCTTATGAATAAAAATCAAGGGTAATATCTATGTTGAATGAGAAATATAGGAAACAGTGAAGATACTAGAAAATAAAGTGTTTTGAACTAACGATAGTGAATATCCTATGTTCTTCCTAAGTAGAATCCACTACATTAGTTGTGAACTAAATAATATGCATCCTTAGATCTCTATCGAGCTTGTAAGGATGTAGCAGAAGAGTTATGACCTATCTAGAATTTTAAAATCTCCATAGAACCTATAATATTAAACATTTGATGTCTAGGCGTGTAAGCATTCCATCACAATGCTCCTAATAAATCAATCATTCCTATGCCAAGATAATGTATCACATTAGATGTTAATTATATACATGTCCACCACATAAATTAAATGATGAATAGGAGATATTAAAAATAATCATTTATACTTTAACACAAGATTCTATATTATGAATTACAAAGGTTTTCACATTATCAGTCAAAAATATAAGTTTAACTTGACCATAGAATAAAAATTGGACAACACAAACTTTATTGCTTATTCAAGAAAGAAAGTGCAAGTAGAGAATAGGAAGGATATACCACACTAAATGAATAATTCAAAATAGATCCTATAGATGGACCCTTCCCCAAAGCAATATTCCCTTACGAATTTGCTCTCTAACAAATTATTTATTCATTATAATGTTGTGTAGTAAATCTACACCCAAGTCTTGAGATTTTGATGATAACAAATTTTATTGGATTTCTAAATAAAAATCAAAGGTAATATCTATATTGAATAAGAAATATAGGAAGCAGTGAAGATACTAGAAAATAAAGTGTTTTGAACTAACGATAGTGAATATCCTAAGTTCTTCCTAAGCAGAATCCACTACATTAGTTGTGAACTAAATAATATGCATCCTTAGATCTCTATCGAGCTTGTAAGGATGTAGCAGAAGAGTTATGACCTATCTAGAATTTTAAAATCTCCATAGAACCTATAATATTAAACATTTGATGTCTAGGTGTGTAAGCATTCCATCACAATGCTCCTAATAAATCAATCATTCCTATGCCAAGATAATGTATCACATTAGATGTTAGTTATATACATGTCCACCACATAAATTAAATGATGAATAGGAGATATTGAAAATAATCATTTATGCTTTAACACAACATTTTATATTATGAATTATAAAGGTTTTCACATTATCAGTCAAAAATATAAGTTTAACTTGATCATAGAATACAAATTGGAAAACACAAACTTTATTGCTTGTTAAAGAAAGAAAGTGCAAGTAGAGAATATGAAGGAAATACCACACTAAATGAATAATTCAAAATAGATCCTATAGATGGACCCTTCCCAAAGCAATATTCCCTTACGAATTTGATCTCTAACAAATTATTTATTCATTATAATGTTGTGTAGTAAATCTAGACCCAAGTCTTGAGATTTTGATGATAACAAATATTATTGGATTTCTAAATATCTTTTATCGTGATAATTGAATTTATTGCATATCTATTTTTTTTCCTGCTCACTAGCATTTCAGGTCCACAGTTCACTTGCAACATTAATCAGCTCAAGATTGAGTAGACTATGATTAAATTCAATATTTTTAGTATTTTTATACTTTTAATCTTTCATGAGTTAATTATGTATTTTTATGTATTCTAAAGCAAAGTAACCTTGCACACACACACTCAAGGGGGTGAGTTAATGAGTTAGAAAGAAGTTAAGCTTTCTGAACTAATCATACAATACGATTTATATTGTATTGGACTATCAGTTAACCAAAAAACCTAATTAGGTCATGAGTGATAAGTAAGTTTGATTAAACTCTTCATATTATATAATACAAATCCTACAATATGATTAATTATAATAAGCAAAATAGTCACCAATAATAATATTGGTAATATTTTTAAATTCAAAATTTGTGTTTAATCATACTATATGATATGCATTGTATTGTATGATATATGAGAATCATGCCTAAATTGATCCTATGATTAGGAGAATAATTATGGTTAATTTGTTTAATTAAATCATACAGGATGATCGGTGACAATCATATTGTATGACCTGAGCGATGCATGGGATGATAATTTATCGTCGCCTATCATCCAAGATGAAATGCCATAATTTGTCAAATAATTGTATAGGATGAAGCTCCAATTTCATATTATAAAAATCAAGCTCTACATGGGATGATAATTAATTTAAACTCTTGAACTGATCAAATAGGGAAATACATTTCATACAATCTAAAAAGGTTATTTTGTTCTAATTAGATCAGTCAATGCTCTCAATTATCCTGGATAATCAGTTAACCTCTTTAAAATGATTGTTTAAAGTATGTCTCCTCATATAATACAAATTAAAGTACTTTGAACTAATCGTACAGGATGATCTTAGGTTATACTGGACGATCAGAGTTGGCAGATTAAAATTTAGGGCTTTTTGAGAGGCCCTCTATTTAAACTCTTACTTAGACTTGCTTCTAAGAACTTTCCTGCTAAGTGCCTTGAGAGGTAACATAGTGAGGGAGTTAAGGAGTGCTTTGGGAGAGAAGAGAAGGAGAGTTATTTGTGAGAGAGAGTTTTGAAGGATTCACAAGGTTACTCTATGCAAGGTTCTTCCCTGTCTTTTTTTAGCTTCTGCCCTGATCCTTTGGCAGCTCTAGGGAGATTTTCTATAATGCTATGTCAAGTTAATGCCATACCCAGGAGGGAGAAAAAAGATTCTTGGTTCTCTGCCATCTCCAAGAGGGAGAAAAAAGATTACAAGTTCTCTACATACACCAAGAGGGTGAAAATAGTAAGGGCCTCTGCCACACTAGCCTGGTGAAAGAAATTTTTTAAGGGATTATCTACCTTATTCTGTGGGCAAAAGGAGAGATACTAGTTTTAGTGCAATACCTGAAAAGGAGGTTTCTGGGGAGTGGACATAGTTCTGGTTGGATCGAACCACTATAAATACTAGCATATTTATTCTTATTATATACCACACTTTATTTTTTATTTTTATTTATATACCACACTTTATTTTTTTGTGATTAATTGTGTGTCTAAAAACTCTGACCTTTTTGTTATTGTAAAATAATTTGCTTTTGTATCGAGTGATTAAATTTTCTTTTTTTTAGATATTGAAAAAATTATAATAAAGGTTTTTTTAAAGAAAATTTTAAATTACCAATTCCCCCCCCCCCCCTTTCTTGGTTAGCCTCAGGCTTATTCTTTAAGATCTCACAACCTCCTTAAACATTCATGTGGTATCAGTGAGTGATTTAAAAACTAAGTTTTTCAAAACATTTGAAAATTGATCAATAGCTAATTTTGATAATCGTAATACTGTTGAATGGAATTCAATCACACAACCACCTTTATTTGATAATATTCCTTTTGATTTTTGAAAAATTTGCATGCTACTTTCTTGAAATCTATAGAGTATCGCATGTGGATGTTAATTCAGGAAGGATATTCTACTCCTCATTTTATAAATGACATTAAAACTAAACTAACTTTTTCTTAATAGAGTATTAAGAATAGAGATTTAGCCCAATTGAATGCTAAATATTTAAACTATTTTGTCTGTGCATTAAAATCTAAAGTTTACAAATATGTATCTACTTGCACAACTGGTAAAGAAATTTGGGATGAAATCTTCATAACCTATGAAGGAACTAATGAAGTGAAATAATCTCTGCTGAACATCTTGATTATTTTAATCAGGAGGAGGTAAGTGATGCTATCTTATGATCAATTATTTAAAATTTTTATGAAAATCCATAATGCATATAGAAAGGTCAAGAAAATATAGGCAAGCCTCAATTCTTATTTTTTAAACTTACAAATAAAGCATGCATGCCTTAGGAAAGATTACTCTATGCTAGTGAATAATCATATGATCTTGCTTGATGAAATTGATTCCTTAAACAAAAAGCATGTTGATTTAACTGTTGAGCATGATTCCTTGAAAGCATCTAATGTTGATTTAGAAAATTCATTTAAAGAATTAAAGGCACATTAAGATAAAGTTGATGATAGGGAGAATGCCTTAAAAATTGACATTTTAATTCTTGAAAGTACAAACAAATTTTTTATAAGTGGAATTAACTACTTTTAATGAAAATAAATTATCACATATGCTTGTAGAATTTCATAAGCCATCACAATAACATGCATCATTTAAACCTAAGAAGAGGCACCATAACCCATATAGATTAGTGAATCCATTCCCAAGAGTTAGGTTTTTTTCTTATAACATGCAAGGACATATATCTCACACTTGCACTATCCATCATATAATAGATTTAGTGTGGAGGCCAAAACTATATAAATCATAATATATCATACAAGCATTTCATCCATCAATCTATAAGGTGGAACTTAAACTTATTTGGGTTCCAAAATCTAATCCCTGGTGACTTTGTAGGGATGATATCATAAAAAACCATGTGAGAGCATGTGGTACCTCAATAATGGATGTTCATTGTACATGAGTGAAGATGTAAAGCAATTCATCACATTGGAGGTCGATAGGGGGCAAGGTAAAGCTTGGAGATAACATCACTAAGAAGGTGGTTAGATTAGGTTTAATTAATAACTCAAAAATTTTCATTATTCAAAATGTCATATTGGTAGATGGCTTAAAACATAATTTACTAAGTATTAGCCAACTCTATGATAAATCTTCAGCATAAAATTTTAATCTAATAGCTACAAGATTAGCTTAAATGGAAATATTTTTTTGCAAGGAAAAAGAATTAATAATATTTATATGCTTGATCTAAAGTACATTGAATCTGCTACTTCTCTTTGCTTAAAAATAATTATTGATGAATCCTAGTTATGACATAGGAGACTGTGTCATGAAAGCATGAAAATTTTTAGAAAAATCACCCAAAAGGACTTTATAAAAGGCATACCCAAACTAGATTTTACTAAGGACTACCTATGTGAAGCCTGTAATTTAGGAAAATAAGTCAAATCCTCCTTCCACTCAATTAAGGACATTAACACTAGTAAACCATTAGAATTCCTTCACATTTATCTTTTTGGACTCGTTAGCACTAAAAGTCTTGGAAGAAATGTCTTTGGATATGTGATTGTTGATAACTACTCAAGGTTTACTTGGGTTAGATTCTTATCTCATAAAAGTGAATCGTTAGAGGAGTTTAGGTCATTCTCCATTTAGATTCAAAGAAAGTTAGGCTTTGAAATTCTAACCATTCACAGTGATCATAGTAGAGAATTTGAAAATAAAAATTTTGAGTCTTACTATAAGGAGTAAGTGATAGATCACAACGTTTTAGTTCCTAGAATCCATCAACAGAATGGGGTGGCTAAAAGAATGAACTGGACCTTAGTAGAAGTTGTTAGAGCCATATTAGCTGAATGCTCATGTCCTAAATATTTCTATACATAAGCGATAAACACAACCTATTATGTTTTGAATAGGATTAATATTAGGTCCAAGCTGAACAAGAAACCCTATGAAACCTTTAAGGGTAGGACATCCAACCTCTCTCACCTT
Source organism: Dendrobium catenatum (assembly GCF_001605985.2). Lineage (NCBI taxonomy): Eukaryota > Viridiplantae > Streptophyta > Magnoliopsida > Asparagales > Orchidaceae > Dendrobium > Dendrobium catenatum. Next base: position 2,103,547 of record NW_021319694.1, on the reverse strand, counting down.
CATATCTTTGGATGTAAAGTGTTCATTATAAATAGTGAAAAATCTCTAATAAAGGAGTTTTCCTAGGATATTTGAATGTTAGATAATCTTACAGAGTTTTTAATAAAGGAAAAAAGGTGGTAGTGGAGACCACTCATGTAGTATTTGATGAATTTGATAATTTTGGAGGGTCTAGGTTAGAAGAAGAAGTAGTGGTTGAAGTTACCCAAGGAGTAGAATCTATAAATTTGGAAGAAAGGGTAAAATCTAAAAATTTATTACCTAGAGAATGGAAATATTATTCAAGTCATCCTGAAGAACTGATCATAAGAGACTTATTTGAAGGTGTTATAACTAGGCACAAACTTAGGAAAGAAGTTAACTACTCTACCTTTATCTCAATGATTAAACCCATAAATGTAAATCAAGCACTATCTGATGAATTCTAGATCCTATCCATATATGAAGAGTTGAATCAATTTGCTAGAAATGATGTTTAGGAGATAGTTGAAAGACCTAAGGACAAGAGTATTATTGGAACAAAGTGGATTTTTCAAAAATAAAATGAATGGTTTTGGTGTAGTGGTAAGGAACAAAGCAACACTTATGGCTAAGAGGTACAACCAGGTAGAAGGGATTTACTATGAAGGGACTTTTGCTCCTGTAGCTAGACTAGAAGCCATAAGGATGCTACTAGCTTTTGCTTATATTAAGGGATTAAAATTGTACCAAATGGATATTAAAAGTACTTTTCTAAATAGGGTAATAAAAGAAGATGTGTATGTTAAACAACCCCAAGGCTTTAAAAATTTATAATTTCTCAATCATATATTCAAACTAAAAAGGCATTTTATGGGCTGAAACAAGCATCTAGAGCATGGTATGAAAGGCTAAGCATATTCCTACTAGATAGAACCTTTATTAAGGAGAGTGTAGACATTGCCCTATTTCTAGAACAATTATGAGAAGAATAAATCATTGTCCAAATTTATGTTGATGATATTTTTTTTGGATACTCTGATAAAAATCTATGTGATTAATTTTCTGAAATAATGATTAAGGAGTTTGAGATGAGTATGATGAGAGAACTTAACTATTTTCTTATCTTTAGTATAAGGTAGAAGGATGATGAAATTTTCTTAATCAATCAAAATATATTAATGACATCTTTAAGAAATATGAAATAGATAATACCAAGGTACTAAATTGTCTCGTGAGCTCTATAGTTCAGTTAAATAAGGACTTAAATGAAAAATTTATTGATAAAAAAATAATATATAGAGAAATAATTGTATCACTTCTTTACTTGACTATTAGCATACCTGATATTATGTTTAAAGTGTGTGTCTATCAAATATTAGGCATATCCAAAAGAATTCCACTTGACTGCTATTAAGAGAATCCTTATATATCTCTTAGGAACTCAAAACTTAGGAATTTTATATCCTTGTCATATCACCTCCTTTGAAATTATAGGATATTATGATAGACACTTTGAAGGATATAGGATTGATAGAAAAATCACTTCTTAAACCTTCTAATTCATAAGATAATCCTTATTCTCCTAGTCTAGTAAAAAATAGAACTCAGTAGCCCTATCCACTACTGATGTAGAATACACAACCTTAGGAAGTTCTGTGGCACAGGTTCTTTAGTTAAAGAAATAAATTCTGGATTTATGATTACCTGTAAGTACCAATCTAATCTTATTTAATAACACTAGTGTTATATATATTTTAAAGAATCCAATCCAACACTTTATGACAAACCACATAGAAAAAATGCACCATTTCATTAAGGATCATGTCACCAAAGGAGATATAGAGCTATATAATGTAGCCACAAAAAATTAGCTTGAAGATATCTTCACAAAACCAATAAATTTTGAAACCTTTAACACCTTAAGAATATGATTAGGTGTCAAAGATATTCATACTTGAAACTAGATGATTTGATAATCTGAAATATGATTGTTGTGTTTATGTTTTATGTTTCGCCTTTTAGTATTTTATGTTTTTTTCTTTTATGCATATGTTTGTTTATTTCTTTTAAAAATTTAAGAATTTGATCAATACTTACTTTAGTAGTTGAACCTTTCATTAAATGTAAATCTTAACTATTTTTGTAAGAAATGATTGACTCCTCTAAAATAATTAAAGAAAGAAAATTTAATGATTATCCCTCTTCCACTAACTCCTTTGGTGATGAAATTTCATTATGAATAAAAATATATTTTAAATTAAAAATTGGACCTAAAATGGTTATCAATTTCATCTTCCTATAGTCTTCTATCTCATACGAATAATTTTGTAAGTCAATGAATCTACTTCAAATTTTCTCAATTAAGTTTTTTTTTTCTATATGATATGAATCAAATTTTTATTTGTAGTTTACTCTTCCTTATGTAAGAGAGTGAGTTATTTTTCTCTTATATTTGAAAGATAATTCCATAACTTACTGTCTTTAAATATTTACAATGGAAGCAAGTTTGTAAAAATAAAAGGGGCACAAAATAAGCCCAAAGAAAAAAAGATACACAATCTATGCCAAACTTTAAAGATGCATAAAGAGTATCAAAAATTAAAAGATGCACAAAGTGTGCCAAAAATTGATAAAGAGGCACAAAATGAGCCCACAATGAGTTAGCTTCCCTTTCTTTCAACTCTTTAAATATTAAAAGAATATACATGACAATTGATATCATCTTCACTTGAATTTGAAATTCATGATTCCTTATTCATCACTGTGTAATGCTAGTCTCTTAGATATATTTCTGAAAAAAGTTTAAAAGAATAAATTGCCTTTCTAATTTATTTTCTACATTACATTTTTGTTTAAAAAAACTTTAATCTTTAAGGAACTTGAGCTAGGGTTGAAAACCTTTAAATCTCTAACCTTTATGGGTATTAGCATTAATAATGCATTTCTTACTGAGTTTTGATCTAATCATAATGTAAAATTTTCATTTACTGCAATTCATAGATTATGAAAAAAATTGATGATTAATGTGTATTTTCTCTTGATTACTTGATTCCTATTATATTTTATTTATCTTTTTATTATGATTTTTATTTATTTTCCTTCCTAAAGATTTCCTGGTCATTTATTCCCATATCTAATTTTTGTTTAAATCATATTGTATGATACACATCATATTATATGATCTTCATAGATATCATCATAGATCTGATCACAATGCATCCAACGACTTATATTTATCAATCAATGGTTATCATACTATATGAACACCTACTTCATACTGTATGATCCATGTGGCAGCAGATATTGGATGAATTGAATTTGACCTGTATAATATTTAATATTATATCATACATTATGAACACATGTTCAGGACCCCAACGTGTTCTAATTTTTTCTATTTTGTGATCATTATACTTTTGCTAATTTTTAGTTTCCTATTTTCTTGTTGTTTATTCCTCCTATTTTTGTGATGTCAAAAGGGGAAGTAGCATAGCATGTGTTGTTAGCTTGTATTTTGCTTTGAAATATTTAATTCCATATTAATAAAAAAAATTTGTGTTCTATTATTGTGTTTTTTTTTTAATTTTTCTTAAAAAAGTTTTGACACCTCCCCTATTTTTGAAAAAATTTACTTAGTGAGGGGGAGTTTAGAGAATAGCAAAACACTATTGAATCATAAACCAACAATATTTGACATCAATAAAAAGGGAGAGATTGTTACAAATTTGGACCCAAGGCTTATGAATTTAATAATAACAAACATTATTGGATTTCTAAGTATGTTATCTCCTGATAATTAAATTTATTAAATATCTATTTTTTCCCTTCTCACTACCATTTCAGGTCCTAGTTCACTTGTAACCTCGATTAGCTCAAGATTGGGTAGACTAGGATTAAAGTCTGCATTTTTAGTCTTTTTTTTACTTTTTATCTTTCTTGAGTCAATTATAAATTTTGGTGGATCCTAAGGCTAAGTAAAATTGCACACACACACACACTCAAGGGGGTGAGTTAGTGATTTAAGAAGAAGTTGAGTTTTCTGAACTAATCATACAGTATGATTTGTATCATACTAGATGATCAGTTAACCAAAAAATTTTAATTAGGGAACCAATGATAAGAAAGATTGATTAAACTTATCATATTATATGATACATATCATATAGGATGATTAATTATAATCACCAAAACAATCCCTAATCATAATTTATATAAAATTTTAAAATTCAAAATTTGTGTATAATCATATTGTATGAAATGCATCATACTGTATGATATGTGACAATAATATCTAAATTGATCTTATGAATAGGAAAATAATTATGATTAATTTGTTCAATTAAATCATACAGGAAGATTGGTGATGATCGTATTGTATGACCCATGCGATGAATGGGACGATAATTTATCATCGCCTATCATGCAAGAAAAAATGCTTTAGTTTTTAACTAATCATAAAGGATGATCCCACAATTTTATATTGTATGAACTGAGCTCTGCATGGGATGATAATTATTCATCACATATCATACTGCACGATCAGTACAAACTCTTTAACTGTTCATACAAGAAAATACATTTCATGTTGTCTGAAAATGTTATTTTGTTTTAATCAGATTGGATGATATTCTCAATCATCATGATTGATCAATTCATCTTTTTGAGCTGAGCATATAGGTTATATCTTCTCATATATTACTAATAAGAGTAATTTGAACAAAGCGTACAAGATGATCTTGGATCTTAATAGAAGATCAGAGCTGATAGATTAAAATTTAAGGCTTTTTTAGAGGCTCTCTATTTAAACTCTTACTCAGACTTGCTTCTAAAACTTTTACTATTAATTTTCTTGATAGGGATCATAGAGAGGTAGTTAAGGAGTGCTTTGGGAGAGAAGAGAGGAGAGTTATTTGTGAGAGGGAGTTATGAGGGATTCACATGGTTACTCCAAGTAAGGTTCTCCCTATCTTTTTCAAGATTATGCCTTGATCCTTTGGTGGCTCTAGGGAGACATTCTATAGAATTTGGTTGTAGTTTTATGCCTTATCTAAAAGGGAGAAAATGGATTCTTAGTTCTCTACCATCTCTATGAAGGAGAAAAAAGATTCTAGGTTCTCTACCATCACTAGGAGGGTTAAAAAGAGTAAGGTTCTTTACAACACCGGGCTAGTGGAAGAGATTTTATAAAGGCTTCTGCTCCATGTTGTGAGGGCAAAAGGACAGACACTAATTTTAGTGCAATACTTGGAAATGAGATTTTTGAGGATTGGACGCATGACAGGTTAGATAGAACCACTATAAATTCTAGAATTTATAGTGCGAGTCCTCTATTTATTCTTATTATTATTATTTTTTACTTTATTTTTTATGTGATTAATTATGTGGCTGAAAAATTTTGATCTTTTAATTATTGTGAAATTAATTTGCTTCAACATCAAAGGATAGAATTTTCTATTTTCCATATATTATTAAAACTATAAAAAGATTTTTTTGTTAGAAAATTTTTAAATTACCAATTCACCCCCCCTATTGGTTAGCCTTGGGATGTTCTTTGAGGCTCCACAACCTCCTTGAACTTTTATGTTGACCAGCCACTTTAAATGATTTATCTCACTACTCCTTGGTATCTCCTAGAAAATCTCTATTAAACTACACTCCACCCGCATAAAAGAGAAAGAAAATTATTTATAATAAACATAAACACACAAGAACTATAGTGCTCAACAAGGTGGTCCCATAGAGTTATAGTATAAACTAGTACTTCAATGTTGCTAAATGTTCTTCATTATTGCACTGACTTGATCTGGCACAATTGCTTGGTGATCTAGCATAATATTTTATAGATCTAGTGTTCTCCTTCTTTCCTTTAACTACTCCTCCATGGTCCTACAAAAGATGGGTAATGTGGTGCTTGATTACATAATCCAGCACTACAATGCTCCCATGGTTAGCACTTCAGCAATGAATAAATTTCAATTTGTCCCAAGACATAAGTTCTACAATGTTTACTCTTGGCACTATTGAGCTATGAGGTTCTATGGAATTGGTGTTTACACCATTGGGGTGCTATATTAAATGAAATTTTCCCAAGGCTTCAACACTGTAATGTCATGAATTGGCACTGCAGCATTGAAAATGTTGTGGCGGGGATAGTTTTGGTGCCACGATGTTAGTTCTTAACTTTGTAATTTTTTTCCTATTCTTGATATATTCCTATATAACATCAAATAAAACATACATCTTTACTAGAATTTAATAAAATAAAATACAACATTATTTTTACTTAATAATATTTTGCTAAAAAATTATAGGCTAAGTCATTCTTAGTTTTAATTAAACATAGGGGTAATGAATTTAACCACATTTTAGCTTTATCCCTTGTTAAGAAAGGAAATATCCTAAGTCTAATAGCATAATTTAAACATCATTGAATTTAAAAGTCATGCATATTTCAAGAAAATTAGCATTTGTATATTAGGATTATTTATTGGAGTTCCCTCAAATGGAAAGTTTTATATCATTTGAATTATTGCAACTTTGGCTAGATATGATCATTAGTGAAGCTAGAGAGAGAAGGTCTGAGAGAAAATTTGTTTTTTGTGGCTTATTTTCAAGTTTTGATTACCCAGGTTTTTCGGTCAAGCTTATGGTGACGGAGGGTCACCGGCCACCCATTCCCGGTGGCTTAGTGGAGGCTCGATGCTCCACCATTGGTAATTCTCATGGACCAGTTAGGTCATTTTCCTCTTCTCCGCCTGCATTCGGAGACATCCAACCAAGCTTTGTTCAAGGGTCAAAGGCTAAACTGCGTACGGGAATGCCATTAGTAATCAATGAAGGTGGATTTATTATGACTTCCAAGTTGAGTAATGAAACTAAGGATGGAGGATCATCTACCACTAAGAGGAAAGGTACTAAATAGTTAAAAGGTATAGGCCCTATTAACATAACTCCAAGGAGTAGGAGAACTGATAATGAAATCAAAGATAAGTTGGCGTCCTCATCTCCACTTATTCAATGAACTCATCCATAGCATTTTGGAATTGTAGAGGAGCTATAGAGAGAAGAGCTTCTCTATACTTGAAAGAGTTTGTTAAAGAACATGGGGCCTTTTTAATTGGTTTATTGGAAACCAAAATCACTTCTTTTGAAAGAAAAGATGTGGATCAACTTATTGGTTTTGAATGGGATTTCTTTCATGTTCCTTCAGAAGGGCTATCAGGAGGTATTCTTGTGATTTGGAGATCAAACAATGCTTCTTTTAAGGTTTTAGAATCCTCTTCACAATTCATTATGGGGGACTTGGAGGTGCTCAATAAAGGTGTATGGCAGATAGCTTCAATTTATGGCAACAAGGATGTTTATGTAAGGAGAATGCTTTGGGAAACACTAGAATTCTTTGCCTCCAAGGAGGTACCTGAAAGTTCGTTCGGGATGTTAAGCCCTA